>NC_064219.1:8427273-8654773 GCF_023101765.2 Spodoptera frugiperda | reverse complement strand
CGTTTGAAATTACCAGAAATAACTACATATACAGAATTTAAAATGGTCACGGTAAATTAGTTAGACCATTGCCAACGTAATAAGTCGCCGTTGCTAATTGCAGTATTAAAACTAGCATACCTAAATTAATGGACATAATTCTGTAGTACTCTAGACGTTGGGATACATTGGTGTACTGCGGGAACTTGACGAAAGTTAAATATTTGATTCAAATTGTGTAAAATACACAACAACAATAAATATTGTAACTTAGGTACTGGATCGATTCTGATGACATTTGTTACAGCCGTAAAATATTCCTTGGTAAATACTAAACCAAAATCTGCGCGGACGAAATCGCAAATAACTGCTAGTTAATAATGAAGTAAATACTTCACATGTGTGCAGACATTTTAGACATTTCCGATGTATTTGATACATGTTAGAATAATCCAATTCAATGCAGTCGTTCCGAAGTTATGTGCTTATGTATAAACATACCAGTGATTTATTTTTAAAGATTGAATATTTTATAGCAATTTTATAAGTAAATACGTATTAAAGGGTATAAATAGGGTCATACCCTTTATGAGTTACTTTATTTACCTGACGGCATTATCACTAATCCGATTTTTTATGGGAAAATATAACCTGGTAAACAAAATATTTTTTATGTAGGTATGGAGAAGCAACCTTATCCTTATAATAATACTGCTATGTAACTACATATTTGTATTTGTGTGATTCCAATAGCTTTCAATACTGTTTATATAGTGTTTGACGTGTTTGAATTTGCGCAAATAGAAACTGAACTAGGCATGGTAGATGGATCAATGTTATGACGTGATATCTTCAGTTATTTAGACAGTTGCCTAGGATATCCTTCTTCAAGGAATTTTATGTACATACAAACTTTATTGGGCCTATCTTCCCTACCTACTTTTAATCTAGTTATGCTGTTGGTTTGATTATAATATTATAATATACATTTAGATCTTATATTTAAACCAAAAGCTGAACAGATGACCTGATAAAGGAGGCCGGGAGCTGCTAGGCTATTCTGTAATTGTCAATTTGAAACATTCGAAGTCAACTCGATCGCCGTCCACCATGTCATTGGTTGTGAACTTGTGATAATAATTTCGACCAATAACGGGCGAGAATGCGATCGAGTTCACTTTGAATGTTTCGAATTGATAATTACAGAATAGCCTAGTTGTAGGATGCAGGTTGCTTCCAATTGGCCGATTTGGAAAATGTGGGAGATCTATGTTCAGTAATGGACGTCTTCTGGCTGATATTATAGTAACCTATAGGGATTTAGCTATTCACAAGCATTGGGCAAAGTTCTAGTAGTCAGTCTGAAAGAAAAATATTCATATACTTTTAATATTTCAATGTAAACTTTTATATTGTTTCCTTAGAAATGAAAGTTTATAACGACGTCATTAACACGAATCTACTTTTGTAACTATCGTACTCTCATTACAGATTTCATATACAATACACGGAATATTATTGTAAAATTCTATGTCGAAACATAAAACACGGACTCGTTCCAAAGATATTGCTTCAGATATTGTTATTGAAGATTTTTATTCAAGCATTCAGTTTATTAAAGTCTCAAATATACACCTGGGAGCAAAGAAGTCATCATCCGAGTCTTTTCAAGGTCAGAGTGAATAGGTACTTTCTAAGTCTGTGTGCTCCATCTTCGGCCACATCTTCGCTTTGCCGTTCTGGCAGAAAGTGAGTTGTGGCCAGATTTATCAACACTACAAAAAAAGAAACGGCACCACTAGCGTTTTTTTTCATTTTATTGAACCCTCTATAACTCATTTAAAAACATTTAACTAACTAATTTTAAAGTTCATTAAATTGTCTTTCATACGATACGACACGTGTAATATTTACATGCAAATAAACATGGAATAGAAAATCCTAATGAACAACTTTTGGGCAGAAACCTCGCCAAACACGATCAGCTCGCCTGGTCAGAGGAAGGATCCTCGTTTTCGTTTAGTTTTCTTCAGAGGACTGAAGAAAACTTCGACAACTTTACTCACTGTTCCCTGTCGTCACTAAACAGCTAAATAACAGTGAGTGAATAAATAATATTGAGTTGATATTAGTTGTTGGTAGTTTACCGAGTCAATGGCCTTATCGCGCAGCGGTCGTGTTGTTATCTATCATTATTAGTATATACTGTGTAGAGACTCATGGGATATGAGCTTCGAGACACGCCTTGTAGCTAAATATTAGGCTGAGTTTATATTGGGGAGATGAGCGGAGTTGGTGTACGATTATACTTAAAGGGCAATTAGGTCACGTGAGTGTCATTTTGAAGACTTCGAAAGGCTTCCATTCTGGTCTTTCGGTACGAATTAATATCTGTTCTGAAAATCGAGAATGTGGTGAATTGTAAAAAGTGAAAATGGTAACAAAACTCTTGGAAATACATTTTTTTTATAAGTAAATACGCCTGTCGTTTTCACGCCTCTTCCGCGTCTCAATGAAAACTCATTCTTAGTCTTAGAGCTATTTCACATTAGCTGCGAACGTAGCTATCGATCTTTAATGTATGTACCCACTTAGTGTAAATACCAACAGTCGATAATCGGCTGAATGTGGATTGTAGAAAAGCGGGGCCGGCTTGTGTGAACTACTCCTTACTTTGTGCGTATCAAAAATATTGTATTTTCAGTTATAAAGGTCGTTCTAGGTGATAGGGTTATCAAGTCGTAATAACTTGTAGTTAATATCTACAAGTGTTTCAAGTACATAAGTGATATAATTGCAGACAGACTTTGTATTAATATGGAAAGATTGTATGTGCGGCCAAATCCTTATCTAACTTTGTTTGAAAAGACCTAAAAGAAGACATACTTATGTTTCTTTTATGTCATGTTATTCAATGTCAAAAATTGCATTTCTGAATGCTCCATTTGTGTCCACTACCACACCTCACATAATATTATAAATGTGAAAATTTGTTTGGATGTTTGTCCGTCAATCACACTGAAAGTACCGAACGGATTTTGATGAAAATTGGTATATAGACAGGGTGTGAGCTGATGATGATGAATGATAATAGACCACTAGAAACATTCTTAACTATTGATAAATATGATGTTGGATATTTGGGCCACAAATATTCTCTCAATATGTTCAAGAGGGAAACTTGCAAATAGATTGCGGTATTTGTAGTACCAAAGGATGTTGTGACATTTACTCCAATAAAAATTTGATTAATTAGTCTCTAATTTACGATTTGTGATTTCAACTGAGCTGTAACGTAAACATGAAATTATATTTTAACTCTCAACACGTTGGAGTTATAGGATTTTTATCGTTTCGTTTTTAAATAGACTCTGTATTTAGTTCAAATAAAAATATATAGGTATTTATGATGTGTAACTAAGTATGTTGTATGTAGATTGGAGGGTAGATAGCAATTGGTCCTTGTGGTATATTGACCGTCTGACTGAATCTGGTACAAACTAAATGTAATATTTGTAAAAGAAAACGTCTTTAGAACATTTTATGATGAGTAAAATATTATAAACTTCATACAAATTACTACAGGTCAATAGGTTTTCCAGGCAAACAATTTTTGGGATATCAAAAACCCTCGATTTCGGTCGACAAAGAACATCGGGCATTTTTGTATGGGACACTTACCTACGGCGAACAAAAATAAAATTAGGTACGGTGGATAGGCAATTAAATCTAGTTCACAATGGTATAGTTCCCATATCTGTGGGTCGTGGCAATAAGGAGAAATTGGACATTTAAAAAATATTTATAAATGTTTTTGGGCAATAATTGAAGAGGAAAAAGGGAATCAAAAATAATTAAAACAACATATTTTTCTCTTAACTTTTGGCGAAGGACTGCGATGATGATGACGAAGGACTGCGATGTAGTAAGATAAGCTAGCTACCTGCGCGAGCGCAACATATGTATACCAGTTTTAGGACTATGGGCGAGAGTGAGAACGAAACATGCACATCAACTTGACGGATTTAGTCTGATTGGGTTTACAAAAATACCACGGAGTGATATTTTAACTTACTGAGCGGTTTAGTAATTAGGAAAAATAGTCAACTTAAAATATCATTTTCATTTTACTAATTATTTCCATTTTCCCATTATTGTGAATCAAAATAACTACACAATATTAAATATGATTGCAAACACTTTCATGTAAAAATGTTTCGGTTTATGTTCGCGACTTTTAAAAAATCGGGTAAAAAACGCCCGATGTCCTTTCTTAGAAAGTTGCTACATAGATTAGCAGCGAATAGAAGATCGATAGACTATGTCAACGTAATCGTCTGCTACAGGCAATGTGACTTATAGTTGACAGGACTGCTACTGAATGTCAGAACCCACGTAGTAGCGTTTCGAAGAAAATTGACCCAATTTATTTCATCTCATGACGTCATACGATGTCAGTTACTAGGAATGTTATGTAGTTAATCTTGAGAATCTTCTCGTCTGGATTTATTAAAATGTTTCTCCTTAGGGAGGTATGATTACTTTGTATATTATTTTATATTTATATCGCTTTGTCCTTCTGGCATTTTACCAATTAGGTTAGTTTTGGAATTGAGTCTTATCGCCGTACTCAGAGTCATTTCACCTGTTATTTAATTACACAAATACACAATAGAAAACACATTGTCTAAAAACGCGGATTTGCGTTCCGCATACAAAGGGTTAATGATTACTATTTAACCCAATGCGATTAGCAATTGTTTTCGATACAAAATCGTTACTAAGTATTAGTTGTAAGTAAATGTATGAGTGTATGGCTATTTTATAAGAACTTACGTTGTCATAGTCTACTTTTTTACACTAAAATTGTTAATAACTACTAGCCATCTACGGGGCTGTATATATGTGAGGTGATATTGCAAGTTCTAGACAGACTAATCTTGTTTAGACAAATTTATTTCGGTCTAGTCACTTAGTCCTAATAAAAACGTGGCATCACACAATCCCTGAGAGATAGTTATATTATGTGCAGCTAAGCTATAGCTTATGATAACGAAAAGCAAAGTTTGGGGAGCAAATATTTTCATAACACCGGCTGACTGTTGATACTCACTAGATCATTGACCGACATGCACAATTATGTTTTGTTTTTACTTTACTCAACTGTTTTTGGGGAACCAAACCTCTCATTAGTTTAATGGTCTGTTAATACCATAGCTATTACCATCTTCTTAGCCGCAATTGAGATTAATTTGTCGTCTTTCATGATGTCCTTGACGTTATTCGGATGATATTGCGGAGTCTTTTGTATCACATCACATATAGGCTAACTAATTGTGGGAGAGCCATGCTTCGACACATGACCCGATTGGAGTGATATTACGGCGTCACAGAAAACTGCCGTGAAACAACGCTTAATTTGTGTGAGTGAGGTTACCGGAGGCCCAATTACTCTTTTTAAAAGACCTGAGCATAATATTTTTAATTTTTTTAATGGCTCCTCTGGTGTTGCGGGTGTCCATGGGCGGCGCTGCTCGCTTACCATCAGATGACCCGTCTGCTCGTTTGCCCCCTATTCCATAAAAAAATGCCACATCTTTTATAGCCATTAGCCGGTTCAGTAGCGAAACACTGTACTGAATCAATCCTTAATTTTACCTGCATACAAAATAAATGTGGAGATAGTACTTTTCAGTAGTATTGGCACGCCACCGTACCGAGACTATATTGGAAAAGTTTCGACTCTCTACAAAGTAGATACCTAAAGCTTGCTCAGTGAAAATGTGGGCGTTAGCTATAATTTCTTTGTGTACCTTTGTCTACCCCTTCGGGGATTGCGTCATCGTAAAGGTCATGTTGCTGTTTTATTAGCCGTTAATGTGTATATGTACTCTCTTCTAATTAGGTACACAATTATCTAAGTATCTGCTACAGTTTATGGGCAGGGATTTGCGTTGTTCCTGAGAAGTCCTCTTTTAAAAAACTTCATGGAATATTTGCAAATAGGTGTTACTTTGTAGGAGAAGTGTTTAGTCTAGTCAGTTAAAAGTGATAAAAGAGAACTTTGTACCTTAATGCAATTTTTGAGTTTCTAGAGGATCTCGCATAACACACCTTGTAGACTAGACCTGAAACACACGCTTGTACCTAGTTCAGGTTCCATAATATGCAATCTATTTACACATTTTATTTTATTATTTATATTATATATTAGAATGGTATTCCACACCTACAAGATATTAAAATTAAACTCCGTTGTGTAGGTTTATGAAGGTAAAGCCAGTTAGTATGATTAATATACATTTATACATCTGATCATAAGATTAGAATATAGTTAATTATTAAATATCATGTACAGACAGTAATTGATAATGATAATGAAGATAATTACGAGAGCGGTGTGCTTCTATCAGGCATTTCCGAGAAAATCGTTATTAGACATTATTGGTTGATTGCAATCACTCTGTGGATGTTTTATGGAGATTCTTTCGCTTCACCACCCTCCTTGAGCAGTGGTGGGAAACGATGAGACGATAATGTATGTAGGTGACTTCTGAAAGTCACGCTATGTGAAATATTGTTATAGCAATCCTCTCCTGTGGGAATTATGGTTATTATTTCACATTTGTTCGTTGAAATTACCCAAATGCTGCTCCTAATAATATATTGTCTAGTTGACAATAAATTAGATATTTCAATTGTCTAGATATTTAATTACTTTGCAGTCTCAAGGTTTTCTTTTTTAAATAATAATTATATAATTAAACCGATAATTGTGTTACACCAGCTCTAGTAAAGCGTGACAATGTCAAGGACTGTCTAAATTGTGGGACGATTTGTCACGACAATAGTAACCTCATATTATTATTTGTGACCTTCATGTTCGATGGTTTCTATAGAACCTTTGCTATTAGTGGGCCATGCCATTGTCTACTATGGAGTTTGGGAACTAACACGCTATATTGCGAAATCCATACATTTTCAGCTGTTATTGCTCACACACTACAACCGCTATCAATGCTCTTACAACAAAAACTAATAACTAAAACCAACAGGCGTGCCCTTCACATTCGCACCAAACACATCATGGAAAACTGAACCGTTCTCGCCTGTGATAGAACTTAGTTTGCTTTGAACTTTAGTAGGAAGTCGTGAGTGTCAATTGTGCAGTCGGGTTTATTCCGCCGAGTGGTTCTAAAAATAAGATTCTTTGTATGTGCCTATGTGGGTTGTTTAGTGGTAGTCCCGTGACCGGGCCTTGGTTATCTTGCAAGTGGTATCCTATGTCAGTGGTGTGATAATGCTATATTAACTTTAACGTTACTGGGATTCCAATTTCTGACTCACGATGCTTCTAGTGTTTGCATAACTAAAGTTTTAGTTCAGATTAAAATAAAAAGGCATTAAATATTTGGTTTGTGCAGATAATGAGTTACGTAGTATCGATTTACCGAAGCTAACATAGAACGCCTCCAATTGGGAAATGGACACAATGGGATAAAAGCTGTCCCCGGGAAATACAATTTCCATTTCAAGGAATGTAATGTGAATACTAAGCCGCTATCGATTCAGGGTGTTCGCAGATTTATCGCGCAGCCTTGCCCTGGCCTGCTGCCAGTGTCCGCGTATAACAAATACTGGGGCATGACTGCAACTGCCGACTTTACGTCATTTCCGAATTCCTGTTTTGTTGCAGCTCCGGATTATGAGCAAAAATATTTTCCCCTTTTAACATCATGAGTAATTGGAACGATGATGACAGTTATGTTTGGATTAAAGAGCAATAAAAGTTAATTTTTCAGCTCAAAGCGATACTGAGAAGTTTTGTGTAAATAACAGACGTGGGCAGCGGACGCTGTTAATTGTTGCTGTTCTTTTTAAATAATGACTATTATCTTGAGACTGTTGTTACAGCGAATTCGTAAATACGTCTCAAATTGGAAGTATTTTTGCCAATTGCAGCTGCTAAATGGTTCCCATTTGGTAACCAATTTTCATGTCATTTGTTACGTGTCTAATTTACGTCGTGCTAATTTCCAGATTCGTGAAAGACCTGGAGGATGGTTTCGTCCGCCACCGGCCGACGGCGCGACTCCGGCAGTCTGCGTCCATGGGTGCGTCTACTTCGTACAATGAAGTGATACCGCCTCCGTTGCCTCCGCCGCCGGTGGGTCTCACCCAGGGTAGGCGGGTGGATACCTCCCTCAGGCGTCTGGAGCGCACTCATGATGACCTCTTCCAATTGTAGCGGCCGAGGCAGCGCAGGTATGTGTTACTGAAACGTAGATGCTGTCGAATTTTATTTGGCTTTTCTTTCTTTAATAAATACGAGTGCATAAACCTCATCAATTTAAACAAATAAGCTAATAGTACCACCTATTATACCTACATACTTTTAGCTAACATTGCATATAAAACTTCTTTAAATACTAACCGAATAGTGCAAACACGCAGTTCTGGTACAGCTCCGACTTCAAAGCTCATCCATGATGTATCTCTTCAAACATTCAGATGCAAGATTTTATTGCAAACAGCTCAAATATCAATGCTGAATTCTCGTTCTTCTCAAAATAGCTGGTGTTTCAGAAAAGTTATATTGAATGTTATGTTTCCATTGACATAGTTCATTCGCTGCCCATCAGTTTTACGTTCCAAATGTTGTGTTAACATTTATGTTGAATAGTCTGTCTGTATGTTGTTTTTATTGCAATTCCAGTCTCTATGACGTCAGTTGCGGTTGCTCTTAGATCCTAAACTTCTAGATTGGTAATGCATATTTTTATGGTACCAATTCTATTGAGTGTACCATTCTTTCTGTAGCCGTTGCGGTTTTCGATATTTTCACTTGATTCGTATCTAGTTCCAATATCATTGAGGTTAATGACTTCTAAGGTGATAAATTGTCTTGTAAATGATAGGTCTCATTACCGTTGTGTGTTTACATGTTTACGTACTAGAGTGCTAATTGGTTATATGAATGTAAGACGTTGACTGATAAAGAATACTAAGATCCAATTGTGTGTTAATATTACTTAGTATTAAAAGTTATATTTAAAGGACCCTCAATCTATTAGAGGGCATGAAAAGTGCTGTTTCCTTTGAGGCTTATTGGCGTGAACTATTCTAGAAAAGCTCTCTTAGTTTCAAGTTACACCGTGGCTCATATTCACGACCAGTGTGACACTAACAAACCAATATGGGTCCCGTACTGTCTGACTTGTCCAGGTCTAAGTATGCCAGCATCATGTCATTTTTGGCGTTGTATATTATCTTAGTCTTTGGGGTCAAAAGGAGATAGGCGATGATAATAATAATTACTTGTCTACGTAGTTTCATTTTCGGTCGTTTTTTTTTTTACATTTAATGGGTCGACGTTTGGCCGCTATCTCACCTGATGGTAAGTGATGATGCGGCCTACGGTGGACCAGTCGACCACCAGTTAGGTGTTTCTTCAAAAAACTTTAACTTTAATTTAACAAATCATTATTCTCCCGCGTTATTAAGCATCGTGGTACCTTATTATCATCCTTATTTTTATTGGATTGGTTGAGAACAGTGTCAAAGCGTAATGTATTGAAATCAAATTTTGTGTTTCACTCTGCTGAATTGTTAAATTTTAGTTGAGGATATTGTCGCTGTTAACTATTGTTTTTTTTTGAAGAATCATCCAGATACAGTCTTGCTAAACAAGCCGATATCGAGAATTATATAGAACAATATGTTGCTCATAACTTCACGCCTTTAATCCCCGAAGGGGTAGGCAGAGGTTCATGGTATGGCACATAATGCCAATGTACACCCATATTTCACTATTTCAGTTGTTGTAAGTCCCATATTAGGTGGTGAGCCTATTGCCATGTACCGGACACATTTCCTGACTCCGTGCTACCACTGAGAAATTTTCGAAAAACCGAAAAAAGCCCAATAATACTTCGTCCGGCCCGGGAACCACTCGACCAACGAGGCATAGAACAATATGTATCCATATAATTAGTATGAGTCAGTTGCGCGTGACATACACCCGTTATAACATTTTTAATTACGACATAAGACGCGTTTATGGCTCGGCTGTTATATTGTTATCTCACTTTATAACACTGAGATATATTTCGATGATGCGTCAAAGATAAGTGTCAATGATAGCTGGTTAGTGATCGTGATCGTTCAGTCAATTATTAGGTGTAAATTGATTGTTGTAATATAACTTCTCGATTTATTTATCGAGTTCAGAAAAGTTCTCAGTTTGACCGATTTTGATGCGGTTTCAGCATAGTATTTGACAGACCTCTTTGTACTTGCTTCGTTTCGCTTCATGACCAGATCGTTGTGGTGTTTGCGCCCTTAAAAATATTTGTTTTGCAATTTTTTCCTGTAGTTTTGGATAGTAATTTCTCTGAAAATATTTACAGATAGTAAATTAATTATCATAATATAGATATCGGTTCCAACTATAAGTTGTATATTTCTTCTATCGTTAATCAGCTCTCACATATACTATATTGAGTGCAATTATCTTATCATTAATTAATGACTAATGATTTAATCGATATTATACAATATGTCTCAGTCTAGTTATATCAATTAAATAGTCATCTAAATGCATCAGTAATGTTTGTAGTTGTACGCGCGTTGCTACCTATAGATCGGCTGCACAATTCTTTTTTATTTCTTTCTTTCTTTTTCGCGAATGAATAATGAGATTAATTTTATCGGAACGTTTGGGAATAATTCCCGTACCAGGTTCCATATTCATTAGCTTTCCACTTCCTCCAAAGGTCGACAGTGTAGTTGTATCCTTAGGTGTTACCGTATGGTTAATTCTACTATGCCACGGTATAATGTAGTTAAAAGAACTTATTATGTACAGTCAGCCAAATTATTTGGTATACATACAAGTAAGAAAATAAAGTACTGAAGTACAGTGACAGTAGTTATTGTTGTAGTAAATTGAATTGTATATAATTTTTAAAGAGAGCCAAATTAATTGTCACCATTTTTCGGCTAAGGAATAGTCTCTAGTGGTAGTTATATAGCTTTGCAAGGCGATACTAGACTTTAGTACAGGAAGGCTAGGCATTGATTTACAGTATGTTTATTAGGTAATGTTAACTGTTCCAGGTATGCGCGGTTACAATGAACGCGATGAGCCTGCGCTGTGCTGACGCCACAGCGGTCGGTCGTCGACGGTCACGGCAGCGGTCGCGTCGCGCGATCGTGTCGCGCGATCGTGTCGCAGATCGCAGTCGCACTGAACACTCAAGTACAGTCGGTGAGTCGTGAGGGCACTAAGTGATATTAGATTATTATATTCTTAATATTATTGTGCATAATTTAAATAAAATCTTTAATAACCAAACAGCTATATGGTTTAGTCAGGATTTTTATGAATCTGTAAAGACTTTTTATTATCTTTGGCCTACATCGTAGTGCGAGTAAAATAGCTTCGGTTTTGTTATACCTACAGAAAATTGGTTTAAAATCCATCTACAATTTCTTAAAATACTGACAATAAACGCTTTTCTATCGCAGTGCAGTGTAGGCTTCTCAATCCTGACTATAAAATCATTATAGTATAATCATCCAATATTCATTGCACTTTAGGAAACTCATAATATACCACTTTTGACGTAGTTGGGTAATCTGATATGATGACCTGTTTACTATCATATATTAATTATGCGCGTCAATGAGTGTAATTAATGAAATATGTAGGTAAAAGTGTTTATATACGCGAACTGATAATATAATATAACCTACATAAATAAGAATTGATATGAAAATCAGTGTCGATAGCAAATGATCTAGATTTTGGGACGCATTGCGGTTACATTGGTTATATTATATGAAAATTTATATACAAGTTTTAGTTAATAGTTAAATATCTTTCTCTTCATTTAATTGTACACATACCATTTCATTTGGGGTCTGCCCTCCTAGTAACATTGAGCTACTCTACTTAATTTGAATCCCAGAATTAAAGTTTTTTTTTATATTTTTCATGCTGATATGCATTATAATCAAGTGTTATTTTAACTACGTAATCATGATACACGAAATGTATAATTTTATTACATTGAAGCAAAGGATCAAAGATCAAGTATGAAAAAGAAAAAATAAAAATATTTATTCTTCACTAGCCCATCAGGTGTCATACATAACACTAGTGTATACAAAAAAACTAGTAATTATTATTAAGAAAACGAAATGCTACACTTGTAAGTCGTAATTATACAAAAATCTCCATATCCACAAGCCCCAAAAAGTCGGCAACGCACTTGTAACTCCTCCGATGTTGCGGGTGTCCATAGGTAGCACCGATTGGTTACCATCAGGTGATCTGTATGCTCATTTCTCGCCCTATTCCATATAAAAAATCTAAACTTTCTTTCACATAATAAACAAAGTATATGTTAATTTAATATACTTGTAGTAAAAATATGAATAAGAAATCTCAGCCTCACGCGACTCATCGTCTCAACGTGATATATAACTATGATACATAATAATATAACGTTTTATTGTAATAATAATTATGTATATCGATAATATTATATTGTAGCTACTGGGGCTTGAAAACATGTGGTCAATGTTGTAAAGAGGTCTAACAGATTTTAATTTGCGATTTAAATATCTATTAAAGGTAAGCGTTCGCAGGGCCGCATCATCATTTGTGTCTTTAGGCTTAAGTCATTCTGTCTCCTGCATTAAATTCACCGAGGGAAATGGAAACTATCGTTTTCTTTTCTTCTCCTCTAATAATATCTTCTGATTTATTTCGTTGCGGGATCCAAGACAGTCATTCATGTCCCTGGGACGCGCCGGACTTCAATGTTCCGGTGTTTTCATGGTTGTATCTACTGTAGATCCTGGCTTACAGGAGTTGCAGCGGTGTGGGAGGTTGTGGCGGGCTTGTCCCATAAAAACAAAAAAAGGGCCGCATCATACACATCGCACGGAACGTACGCATTCCGTATGACGTCATCAGTACGCATCGCATGTAGGCATTGCTGATGATGCAGTCCGTACGATGCGGATCAGTGGACGCAGTTGTATGAGTTTCTATACAAGACAAACTAAAATCCGTTGTGTGCGGTGCGTCCGTTGCGTACGATGCGGGCCTGTGGACGCGTACCTTAAATGTGTAGTTTATTAGTAAACTCTTATGACACCCGCAAGAATAATAAAGGTGGAGATAAATGTATTCTATTTTGTAGTCACTAGACGACAAACGAATCTGATCTTTAGTTACATTAATTTACAGATGATTTTTGACCACATGTTATCGAGTACCTATAAAACGTCCCTATACCCGTTATACATAGTGTATAAATGAACTATATAAATAACTCGTGAGGCACTAAATACATATGTACGTGTTGTTGAGCTTAATTTGTATGTAAAAATAAATAAATAACATAAATAACTTAGCGGTAAATATAGTGTAAGTTATAATTTGTATAGTTTAAAGAGTGTACATGTTTAAACCGTTTGTATGTTACTGCTTTTATTGATGTGTAAATGTGTATAATCAGAGTAATTGATAGAAAATTTTATAGATAGTTTGTAATGAAAATGTCCTATCCATGTATCGTGTTAACTACTCTATATGTATATCCTGTTTATAGTCTATATTTGATGTCTATTTAGTCGTGACAATGTTGTAAAGACCATCTGTACCTCTACCATGAGTTTGAAGCAATAGTATTTGTCGATAGTCGCTAGCGACGACGTACATTTTTTTGTATGGCAAATTTTAGTTCCACAGGTGACCGGTAGAGGCGTTGTAAAATTTGCCATACAAAAAATTTACGTCGTCGCTAGCGACTATCGACAAATACTATTGCTTCAAACTCATGGTAGAGGTACTCAGTACTGTTATCCTTTGCCATCGACTACAGTGTTATATTATAGTCTATGTACTATATCATGTTATATAATGTAAATATTAGTTATTTCTGTCACAAAATATAATAAATATGAACAAATTATAACTATACAGTCCTAAATATGAAAATATAAAGTAATTATCGTTTAGTAGCATCCAAAATCGGTTTAAAAAGTTCTACATTTCAATTAATTCTCTTGATTCTTCGTGCAAAAAGGAGTGTTACAAAATTGCCGCCAAAACGTTTCATATTGACGTTGTCAATGTCATAAGTGACAGATCGAGCACAGATAATTAACACTAATTCATGTATTCAGCCTGTTGGTGGCAGGTAGGAGAAAATAACTTTGGGAAATTTCATAAAAGTCTACATTTTTAACTTCGTATAAATATGAGTCAACGAGTTTTAAATTGTTTTGTTTGGTATGTTGTCGTTTATACATTTAAAAAAGTTAAGGACTGTTTGTAATATACTTGTATCATGATATGCAGACTAAGTATGGCGGTCCATTTAAAAGTCTGTGGTTCAGACTTTCATTATGTATGTTATGCCAAATAGAGTTGTTCGATAGAATTGATAGTTTTGTTCTTGATGCCAATGTTAAAGAAAACAATGCTGATTTTTATAATCTTATGTAAGAGATGGACATTTTATTAGTTTGCATTTTTTAACCTTGTGATTGTTACATTAACGCTTAATTTGGACAGCATTACAGAATGTTTGCTAACATATGACGTACTAGATTAACTCAACATAACGGTTTACTAGCGTAAATTAATGGAGAAATCTCTACTAGTTTCGAGTCACAGAGGGACTCTTCATCACGAGCAGCGTGCGCAGACGCGGCAACGTCGCGCAGCCTACTGACTGCGCACGCTGCGTTCATACTAAAGAGTCCAAACACTGTATGTGCATAGCATCTTAGGTTCTGTTCTACTTCAAATTGGCATCTAGAATAAACATTTCATAAAAAAACATTTGGAAAATACGAGTATAGTGTATCTTAATTATTGCGGTTAAAGTTTACGATATCAGTGCCTTGTGATAGCTAATGATACTTCCAATAGACTAGCGGTAGCAGCTATAAAGTATAATGTTCAACTTCTGACTAAAGAATTGACGTCCTATTAACGAATATTTGACAATAGAACTAATGGGATCTATCGTTTTTGCACTCAGGAGGTGGCGCCACTGTCGAATAAAGTCTCCTCAATCCTGAAAGTCCTAAAGCCAATTTTTTAAAGGTATTTCAATTTGACCTGACATTTTTTTTATTTAATTAATCATATCACCTCTCGGTCATTTAAGTGAAGATTGCATATATTTTTATAGAAGTGCTTTTTCAATTAATGGTAGACTTATTCTACACTAGCGCCCTCCGCGGTTAGTTTAAGTACGAAAGTTCTCAGTAGTTCCAGAAACATAGCAACTTAACATGATTTTCCACGGTGTGAGATATAGACGAGTATGCATATTTTAATAATGATTTTACACTGTAATTATAGGCGTATAAAGATCAAATTTGCTAATCAACCAAGATTTAATAAGTTGTTGTAAGCAGAATGCAATAGAGTTCAATCTTGTTTGACGAATTTGCGTGATTATTCGTACGAGCACCGTGGGGAACTAGCTTTTAAAATATATTCAATATCGAATCTAAAGTAGGTTGCAGATATTTTTAAATATTGTGAATGCCGTCTCATTCATGCTATATATTGTTGCATAATAAAAAGAAAAAAATGTTTACTTTATCTAACTACATTTCTGAAGTATCTACTTTTTATTTCTTTATTAATTTTCAAATGTTTCGCAGTTAATATTTTAGCGAAACAGTTTTATTTTCAGAAGTTTTTTTTTAGTTCTTTTGAATAGGTAAAGTTATTTATTTGGTTCTAAATTCAGTAAACGATGGAAAATATTTTGTAGATTACACAACACACGAATATTATGTTTTACTGTAATTACTGGTGCTAATATAAGTTGTCATTATCCAACTTTTATTCAATAAAATAAACAGTAAGTGATCGCTTCAAAATTGAAAACTTTCTTCTCTAAAATGTGAACAACAAATGAATGTAAGTTACATTTAATATAATAAGTGTATATCCTTCTGGCCTTGTAATATATATTTTAAAATATGTAATAAAGAGTTTCTAGTCTTGTGTATATTATTGGGGTTCTTAAAATGTAGCCAGTTAGCCTATGTTTACATGGCAAGCATTGATAACGCGTGACAACTACATACATACATACATACTACTACTATACATGTGACATTTCGTTCACATGCCCCAAACGCCTGGATAAAATGCATTTAGGTAGTTGTAAGCGCGCGTAGTTGTTAACGAGACGCGCGCTTAACGCTTGCCGTGTGAACATATGCTTATGCTTGACTTTATATTTTAAATGTAGGATGGTTTATAACTTCTCCCTCTGTTGAAAATCTTCTTTATCTTTTAGATAAAGGAATAGAGAGCTATGGCACAATTTAGGAACCCCTGAATAAATAAATATCTTATAAAAAAAGTTTAACATGTTATAATGTAATCCATTGAGTTATGAATGTGATTTTCCAATAAATACCAATTTATTGATATAATTATAGCAAAATTTGGACGTCTAGCATAAGTCGATTGTAAATTTTTGTATAAAATCGTTGTTTAGTGTGTCAAAATTGTATAATAGCGAACAATTTGTTAAACCTTTCATTTGCCGATTAGTGTATGCTTTTTATTATCAACCTCTTTTTATTTATTTATGCTAGTTAAGCTTTAATAAATCATATTTTATTACTCGTTTCACGGTTGTTTTATTTCTGGCATGACCAAAAAGATCTTTTGGAAACCATAATACTAAAACTGAACGCACCAGATTGATGTCTGGTAAGATCCTTTGTATATTTAACACACCGAACGGTGGTCACCGGTGACCGATGTTAGCAGAGAATTTGCCTTCAACAGTTTTCAATTGGCAGTCAAAGACTTAAATACAAAATGTCTCGAAAACCAGACGTTCTTCCTAAAACATAACCTTTTCGAACTTCCCTGGGCATACACTCCTTATAAACAAATATTTCCTGATTGATGGATATTAGGGGAGGCCTTTGTTCAGCAGTGGACGTCTCTCGGCTGATGATGATGATGATGGATATTATGTTTGGAAGTTTTATAAATGAGTCCACTTCACCATTTTTTTCTACTCTATCTGTCAAATAATAAAAATATTCTACAGGTGGTGTAGATTCTTTGGAGGGTTCGATAATTTGGTTATTTTTTAAATAGGATCAATAAATAAAAAACAATTAAAAATACCAACTGTGTAAATTTTATTTTCTGGATATAAACAATTACGTTTAGTCATCTTAATTACATATTTACAGAATTATTTACATTTAAACAAAATATTTCGGTAGCTATTATCAATAAGAGGCATCTTGTGTACCTATACCAACTCAAAATTTTATTTACAATTGTTGAACAATATTAACATTACTTGATACCAATCTTCTCATCGGTCTTCAGTGTACAGATGTGTGTTGTGTTGTGTGTTGCCAAGACCAAAGTTCGTAGGGGGGGGGGGGCTCTCTGCGACCTTAGTTAGGTCGTCTGTCCACCTTGTTTGTGGACGTCCTACGCTGCGCTTGCCAGTACGCCGTCTCCACTCAAGAACCTTTCTGCCCCAGCGGCGGTCAGTTATCCTCGTTTTTTATAAGGTCTCGCAAAGAAACTCCGAGCATAGCCCTTTCCATAGCGTGCTGAGCGACCCTAAGCTTCTCTATAAGGCCCACAGTGAGAGTGAGTTACGGATAAGCCAACCAACGGCCCTCAATTTGACATTGGAAAACTTAAGTAATATCACGGAACATACAGAGCTATCTTTACATACACATTTTCTGCGCATAACAAAACGTGACTAATGTCTTACCTATTATTACAATAATTATGCATTTTATATTTTTGTATGACTATCATAAAACAGATTACATTAACAAAATACGACCACGGCCAATCAAACTTCAAAGATAGAACTTAAGTCTGCGCTGAACAAAACATTGGTATACCCTGATTTGATACAATCATAACAATTTGTTATTACATACATACATATTTACATTAATTACTACATTTTACATAGTCATATTTGTTCCCTGTTTTCATTTTACCAAGTAACTTACAACTACACGTTACATGTCTGTGCACTAAGTGGGTGCCTCCTCTATCTCCTGCGGACAGGTGCTGGCGACGCGGCTGGGCGTCCTGTTCAGCAGGAAGTCCAGGTCGTGGGATATCTTGTGCAGCACTTTGTCTGTCTGCGTGAATGTGCTGTGTGTGGTGGGGGTTTGGGACTGTGTGTCTACCAGCTGTAGATGGGAGTTGTTCTGCTCATTGCTCTCGTGGTGGATGGACGGCAGTGAGGTGCTCCACGATAGCTGGGGCGGACGCTTCTTGAGACAGCTCTTGATAGGACGCGGTATTGTGTTCACTGCTGACACATCGGGGTTTGATTGAGTGCAGATTTTACAGCTCTCCTGGAAATTTTCAATGACATTATATTACTACATACTTCTTTTAACATCGTCTTAGAAAATGTTTTAAATTATATTCAAAGAGCTACCTTAGGAGTGTCGGAAGAGTCTCCAGTGTACGGCTGTGTGAGTGACTCGGTGGTCAATGGCGGCGATGTTGGCAACACACGCAACTCCACACACACGTGCGAGACGTGGGACTGGTTGCCCGTGCACGCACCCGCACTACCAGCTGAAATAGGTACAGTAGTTATTTAGTTTATTTTCGAAGAAAATGTCCATACAACAAGTTCCAACCAAGTAAGTGGCTGGAAAAAGTCAGAAGAAATAATCCATGCATTATAACGTGCTTATAGCCTATGTTACTCTAAGTACAATAGAATCATTACCTGTGGGTATGAGGTCGCAGAGTGCTCGTGTCTCCGTGACTCGTGGTGGTGGCAGTGCTTGCTTGTACTCCACACAGCGCACTATGTCCGCCACACACGCGCCGCTCGACCCGCGCCTGGTCACACAACTACATTATACATCGTCTGTCAATTGTACCATTATACCAAACTATGACGTCACACTAGCTCACCGGTGCAAGGGGCTCTGCAGCGGCGTGGCGCGCCAGTACGTGTTGGCGGGCGACACGTGGGACGAGGAGCACTCCAACGAGCCCACTGCGCCGCGACACTCCATCTCACGACCTTGTCTTATGTACACTACAACATCATCAACAATAGTTCATGATGGTTCCATAATCAGCTCATGATAGTTGCTGTATGGTTTTCGGAAACTTACAACTAAGTGACGTGTCTCCCTCCGTGGTACCCTGCCATTCGTTATTTGTGGAGAGTGTGAGTAATCGCCGAGCTGCTCGTAGACACTCCTCATCGCAGATTAGATAGCATATTAACATAGCTAGACCCTGAAAAGTAACACATGGTTTGAGTCACACACACCTTAAACTATGTACAAATTTAAGTTTTTTATTTAAGAAACAAAACCATGGTAAGCAATTGCCGCCACCCATGTACACTTGAAACACGAAGCGTTACAAGTGCGTTGCCGGCTTTTTGGGTTAGGAATTTAAGGGTTATTCGGGAATCACACAACGAAACACTATGCAAGCTGTTTTTGTGTGGCCGTGGTATCACTTCGGTCGAGCCGGCCCATTCGTGCCGAAGCATGGCCCTCCCACACTTAAAAGTATTCAATATTCCACTCACATTAGCTAACGAAGCTATAGACAATGATACAACGAGAGACATGGTCCTCTCGCCAGGCTGCGCGTAGGCTACTCCTGCTGCCTGTGTCGCTGTAGTGGTGAAGAGAAGCACTAATGTATGGCGCACCACTCGCGCGCGATCCCGCACGTACTCGCGTCTGTCGGGCGGCAGCTTGTGGGTCACCTGGGAAGTAAGGAAGGACTGTCGATTTACTTCAAGCAGTAGCAGAAGGAGCAAGGTTGAATGAACGAATAGCAGGGCAGGTTATGCTAACTCTAAGTATGCGAAAAATATTTGAGATGCCCGGTTCACATTATTCCAGTTCAGTAATCCAGCGAGCTAATCCAGTGCAGTGCTGGACTGGGTCATATCGTTCACATTATTCCAGTCATTCAGAAGCTGTTGGATCGGTAACACTACTGTGACAATGCTACAAAGCATTGGATAGGCCGTTCACACTATTCCAGTGGCGCTGGAATGGGTGAGCTGGAAAGAAAAATAGACCGTCTTTCCAGTCAACTGGACTGGATTGATCACTGGAATGCAACATTCCAGTATGATTCCAGTGCAGGTTCACATTATTCCAGTGACATTCCAGCGCTGGACTGTAATGCTGGACTGGAATAGTGGGAACGGCCTATAAGTATACATTACAATACTAGAATTGACGTACTTGAAGGTCAAAAAACATAAGCTATGCTTACCGTCCGTAACGTCCTTGCAGCGCAGACTGCAAGGCAAAGTGTGAGCGCTGCTAATAACGCAGCACCAGCTCCACAGACTGCATTAGCTGCTGCACCCAGCTGAAGAGGTGATCCACCCCACAGTCGAGCTGTCAGCCAGCACATGGTGCTCACACCTGTAACAGTTCACCAAAACTAGCGTCAGATGGAATCCTACGCCTCCAAAGCCATAGATAAGTATTCCAAAAAGGGAATTTATTTAAGTCTTTGACTACCAATAGAAAACTGTTGAAGGCAAATCCTGCTCTTACGTCGGTCACCGGTGACCACGGCGTTCAATGTGTTAAGTAAAAATAATGTGTGAGTCATTTAGTGAAGCTATAAACTCGTTCCAAAGTAGTGGTTTCTATGGATAGGAACCAGAAAGACCCGTACCTGCCAGTAGACCGACAGAAGGTGCTCGAGTGGCTGTGGCAGCCAGCTCAGTGTGCAGCAGCAATGGTTGAGCACACAATGCGGCACAGCCAGCACACCAACACGCAGCCACTGCCCAACCCAATGGTCCTACACATGCAGGCGGCTGTGGATAGACAGCAATTTTTTTTTTATTTAAAACAACGTTGCCCCACACTAGGATTTTCTCCTGTGTCGTGGGTGCGTTTACAAACATACAAGTTCACATACACATGGCACCCAGACCCGAAACAACAATTTGTGGATCACACAAAGAGTTGCTCCGTGCGGGAATCGAACCCGCTACCCGTTGCGCGGCAGCCAGTTGCCCAGCCACCGCACTAACCGTGCAGTCAATTAATAGGATAAAGTGCAGAAAAAATTCACACAAAAATATTTTACGAAGCTTAATGTCTGAATACTCAAACACTGCTCAATTTTAAGACGCTCCGAAAACTAGTTCTGTCCTTATCACTTCTTTATAAAATGACAGAGATAGCACGATATTTAAGTACAACTTAAAATTGAGTAGTATTTCAGTATTCGGGCGTAAGACTTACATGTCTTGTATCGCATTCCAATAAAGCCAGTAGAGAAGCTGAATGCGTGGCAGCCGTAGCAGCTTTCAGCATCACTGGTAGCTTGGTTTCGTTTCCTACGACCAAGCTCAGCAACTGCAGTAACGCTGCCACCAGACACATCGCACTTCCCAGGCTCACTGTGATTTTAACAATACCTCGAAGGTCCGTTTCGGAGTCTGTCTGAAAAAATAAATAAGTGTTACATCAGGATCAGTGTAATGCTTGGTCATTTTCTGTAGAAGCAAAGATAAAAGCAGCGTGTAACTGGGATATAAGTCCAAATAAATAGGATCCAAATAAATCCATCCTTCCATACTAATATTATAAGTATGGAAGGGTGTATGTCTGTTTATTTGTCAGTCTTTCACGGCAAAACGGAGCTCTCACTCTCACTCTCAATCTCACTCCCATTCTTGCTCTCACTCTCTCTATAAATCGCCAATTCGCATCTTTCTCTTTCTCACTCTCTTTCTCTTTTCACTTTCTTTCTCACTTTCTTTCTCACACACTTTTCACTCTCTTTCTCACTCTCTCACTCTGACTCTCACTCTCTCCCTCCCTCACTCTCACTCTCACTCTCATCCCTCACTCTCACTCTCACTCTCACTCTCTCCCTCTCAGTCTCACTCTCACTCTCAGTCTCAGTCTTGAGAACCACGAAATCTTTTACACTCTCACAATATTTGTATTAAAGGTCAAGTCTGACGCTGGGCAGCTTCGACAACGGAATAACTTCATAAGTATGTTAACTAGATATAGGATATACGCAGTACTCACGAGCGAAGAGCTGTCGACAGTGAACAGAGCAATGGTGGCGAGACCTCTGCAGCGGCAGGCGACAAGAGTATGCTCTTGTACGCGCAGCTCACAAGTGTGGGAGCTCCATACACGAGGCGAGGAACGCGATCGACTCCCACATGAAAGCTGAGGAGCTATTAAAAGAACTGGTGTTAGTATATTTTTAATTCTCCTTTATATTGTAGAAGTAAGTATAACTCACTTAACAATGTACAGCAAACAATTTGGATACAATAAACTTGAGACTGGTGTCTGTTGTAGGTAAAACCTGTCTTACAGATCACCAGGCCATCCCATCGACGAAAATGATAACTTACCATTAGCGCTGTAATTCTTGGAATGTGCGAACAACAGTGTAACAGTATGAGGCAGCGTAGAGTCCACTCCTGCACCGCTGACGGATACTTGTACTTGCTGCGATGCTGCTGTGTACTGCGTCGCGCAACCAGACCTGGAAGAATTGCTGCTAGAACTATCTCGATGAAAACAGGAACGAAATTGATGATTTTACTTAAATCAACAAAAAAAAAACCAAACACAAAAAATCCTGCCTCGTTGGTCGAGTAGTCGCAATTGCGACTGTCACACAAGGGTTCGATTTCCGGGTTGGGCAAAGTATTATTGTTTTTTTTTTTCGAAAATGTCTCAGTAGTAGTACTGAGTCTGGATTTGTGCCCAGTACAGGGCAATAGGCTCACCCTCTATTACATGGGACGTATAACACAAATGATGAAAAGTGTACATTGTATAGCGGCATTACGTGCCGTAAGGTGCACGTCTGCCTTCTTCTTCAGGGATAAAAGGTGTGACGTTGCACGAGACAAAAATAACAAAGAAATCCTTACTTGTACTCGACGTATCTTCTCAACGATGGCAACCGTGCTCCCAAATTATGGTACAGTACAGTCAC
This sequence comes from Spodoptera frugiperda, assembly GCF_023101765.2. Classification (NCBI taxonomy): domain Eukaryota; kingdom Metazoa; phylum Arthropoda; class Insecta; order Lepidoptera; family Noctuidae; genus Spodoptera; species Spodoptera frugiperda. Next base: position 8,631,744 of record NC_064219.1, on the reverse strand, counting down.
TACAGTAGTGTTGCTCGCTTTGGCAGCCAATTCGACCCCTACTGAAGTCACAATCCACTCCTCATTCACCAAATATGGTTGAAGATCGAAATGTGCTGCAATGTCATTGTGTACGCCTTTCGTTTTTACTGTAAACTCGTGGAAGCGCTTGTCCAGGTTACTCCTCAGACCAGCTGTGTCCACCACAGCGTTTTGAAGATCAACGACTTTCTATTAAAAAAACAGATGCATTAAATAGTTGATTGAAGAAAGTTTCTTCACTGTATCTATTTTTCTATTGCTACTGACCTCTTCATCCAAAAAGGCATCAGGGTGTTTGAGCAGATTGTCGTAAATATTGAGCAGATGTTCCGCGCTGTGGTATCTGTCAGTTGGCTGGCCGGCAGGAGACATGAGGTAGTTGAGCATGTGTACTGCGTGAGTGAGGGGAGGCTCGCCCTCGCCCGGGTGTGTGGGCAGGGAGCGCAGCACGGCGCCGTACTGACGCGACACGTGCGACACTGAGCCCCACGAGTACCCCATCGATATCAATGTGAACTGATAAAAATATTTCAATGTCAGATATATGTACACAAAATCATTTGTCAAAGAAATTAATATTAATATACCTGTTCATAAATATCCCTCAATGAGTCTGCAACACAACCGGAAAAATCGGGTTGCTTCCATTTGACGCCATGCTGCCCCGTCTTCGGCTCACAAAATCTGTAATTTACATTTATTATTGGTATTTTATCGTTGAAAATAAGCCTATGTCTTTGTACATTGTATAGTAACCTTGTAGTTTCCCCACTATGTCCGGGAGGACAGGAAGCAGTAGCATGTGCTCCAGGAGCGGTCTTCGGCCAGCGCAAGCCGTGGGAGGTGTCACTCTCACACGCCGCGTCATCAGTTCCCAAAGCCCACATGGTTACCGCTTTGGCGTTGGTGCCAGCCACTGATGATACTTGACATCGGAACTCACTGGATTTCTAAACAAAAACAGTTTTATCTATAAATATAACTGAAAAGAAAATAATAATAAGTAAATACCGAAGTAGTGATCAGACTGTACCTGTACATTATAAAGCTTTAGCACACTTCCTGCTGGATACAGATCCTCCCAGACCTCTCTACCTGGTGCCATAGGTAGCAGAGTCCTCTCTCTTGCCCAACTAAATCCAAGAGCACCATGCACTCGCCCAGCTCCCGCCAGACACGTTATACTTACATTATCACCCTGGAATAAGGCATAAATGTAATGCGAGATACATTTTTGAAGAGGAGAAATAGTTCTAATTGTTATTGGACTTACTTTATTAACAGTCAATGTAGATGGCACCAGGCGTATCTCAGGTGGTCGCAGCACTGTCAGTCTCAACGCTCTGCAGCGTCTCCTGCCAGCATCGTCTGCTGCACACGACCACTTGCCACTGTCCAATTTCTCCGCTTCTGATACACCTAGCACTGACAAGCGACGACCCAGTGCATCTTCTGCCACCGTGCGTGTCCAAATGTCTCTGGAAGAAAAATGCGTCAATCAAAAGTAAATAAGTAGGCAAAACCAAAAGTAAATCACAAAAAATGGCAGCTTATTAAAACGTGACAGAACGGTCTCATTTTCGACTGTACAGAATGAAGCCATCAGAACGGGAACGCTTTGGGAGTTGGACAATTAATCGGTGCGGTTAAATAACAGTCACCGGTAATTGGATGGGTGCCCATTCTCTGTTGGGACTGAAAAGCGTCGTTAACTCGTCGAGGTTGCATTTGACTATTGTAGTGACGAATTTTATGACTGGATTGAGGAGATTGGATTTTGGGACTGTTAAGTGTTTACATTGTAAATTTTATTGCTTTTTTTACTGTCATGTTATTCAATAAAAGGGGTTAACGTAACGTGCAGCCAAATTGGCAACTCATATATGATTTTTGAACCAAGATTTAATATTTTTGGTCAACTAAAAGCAAAATCTTTTTCGGCAAAATTTTGTCTGCGCTTTTTGTTCTCAAGTCTACTGACTTTTGATGATTATAATGATAATAACGAAAGTCCTGGCCATATTTGTTACAAACTTACCTTGTAGTTCCATTGAAGTTTATTTTGACACCGTCTTTGTACCATGTGAACGCAATGTAAGGGGATCCGTACGCCATACAAGTTAATATGAATTCTGATCCCTCCCATACTTCTGGTCGTTGGTTTATAAGTAAAGCCTGAAAAAATATTGTGATTAAGTTATTGAGCATAGTGACAGTATTGTGAAAAAGTTTAAATAGCACACTAACATAAATTATGATTTCAATTCCTTTGCAATTCCCGAAAGGCTAAGGCAAAGAGCAGAGACCTAATTTTCAAGATATGCTAACTATGCCAAGATTTCCATTTCTTCCACGTAATTGGTGTGGGCTTATTGGTATACACGTCGCACTTATCAGACTCGATACTATTATCAAGTGCGGTGCTTTATAACACTTTACCAAACATGAGAATGGAACTTGAAACCTCCTCGGTAGTCATACTTGACGACTATGACCAACAAGGCTGTTTATGTAGGTACAGTGGAGGACAGATCCGCCTGATCACTTTTTACTTGAACCCAGCAAAAACATTAAACCATACCTACCCTATAAATGTTTCATCAAATAGTAACGCGATAACGTCGCAGCTTAGCGATGTAACACGTGTAAACCCTTAGTCAGTGGTGCGTTTGATGTTGTTCAGCTACGCCCCGCTTTATTCGTCATTTCAAGGTCACAGGACGGGGCTAGAGAGCGGATCTCATCAGCAAACATTAATTTCGTGGTGGTCAGGCGCATGTGACCACCATTGTACATAGTACTTACTTGATACACCTATGTAGTAAACTACTTATCGACTTCAGAGTAACTTTGCAGACGCAACTGTTGACATCTTCGCAAACTTTTTCAATTAAGCTTACCACGCTGCATGAAGAATGTTAATATGCCATATTTCGAGGTGACACCGTACTCCGGTATTTGGCACATTCTTATCTTCGTTATAGAAGGCCGAAAGTATTTGGCGTTTAATATTAGGTACGAACTAAATTCGAGAAAAGAGCTGTGGTGTTATTCTATGAAGAAAATCCAAAGAAAATGGTATCTTTTTTCCCTTTTTGTGATAGGTAGATATTCAAAAATATTAAACCGGTATTTTTTATTTAATTTGGGAAACAAATACTTTTAGATATTTCGATTTATCGCTATATAAAAAATATCGCTTGACGTAATTTCTAGGTAGCTTTTGTGGGTAGAAATAACGTATTTGGTGGAAGCCAAACGCATCCACAGCCACGTAGCATAGCACATCTCTGGTGGAAAAGCACCCTAAAAGGCATGACGTTCTTTTTATGTTTTTCTACCTACCTACCTACAATGGAACTAACCACAATTCGCTTCGATTTGGTCAGTAGGTCATCTTAGGGGCGGATTTTAGTTTCGGGAATCTCAATCAAGTTCATTAGGGTACTTTTGTATAAATTGTGGGTGGATAGGATAGAAATTAATCGAGGCACAGTTTTCCTAATCCTCTTAAGGGCTTATGTTTTTTCTTTAGTTCATTCCATAGTGTTGGAGATTGATAGTGTCGTTATGGTTGACTACTAGCTTTGTATTTTTCGATAATCTGATGGAGTTACCTATAGATTTTTCTACGGACCTACGTTATATTACACAAGGTCACGCCTTTAAATTCTCAAAGGGGATGGTAGAGGTAGGTACAAAATGATATTTTTCCCTAATAGTTTTCTATATTTAACTAAAGCACTAACCGTCCACATATCTGCACCGTACCCATTCCGTATGAGGTTATCAGCAATACCTACATGCGATGCGTACTGATGGCGTCATACGGAATGCGTGCGGTGCGTGCGATGCGTACCATGCGGGTCTGTTGACGCGTACCTTAAGAGGACTTCTAATACCTAAGATCATGATTGGCTGTAAAGTATTAAAGATATAGCTTTTGCCCGCGACTTCGTTCGCGTGGAATAGTGACTTCCGGCAAATTTTTGGTTTTAACCACATAGTTCCCGATCTCGCGGGATCTCTTCAAAAATGAGATGTGGAAGATATTCCAGGGAACTCTTCAAAAATCAACATAATGAGCTCTGCGTTTGAATTTAATAGATGTATACTCATTTTTTCAATGCCCTAGCATTGAAAAAATAGTTTAAAAACGGACTTAAACTAACTTAAAACTAAAGAAAGCTACGAAATACGAATTTATAACAATTAAAAAAGAAACTATATTACAACCTATCCTCTATGCTATAATAACCAAGCTTAAACTAAATAATTTAAAAGAAACGACTTAAATCTAATCTAATTAAAAAAAAATTTGACTTACAATTTTATTAAAAAAACTAACTACAGTAACTACTAATAATCGATATCAAACTAAACCTACGTTAAATAGTTTAACCAAAAAACCAGGAAAACCCAACAAATAAACTTATTAATTGACAAATACAACGAAACCAATTTAGAATATACGAAACAGCAGGACCACTACAGACAAATAATCATACGACTGATATACATTTTTTCTACGATAGTACCGAAGCGCTCGGCCGATACCCAACCAAATGAATGTAACGAAACCATAGCGCGATCTATTTCGATCCCAACGCCATCTATCGAGGATAAAGACAACTTGGATTATTTATTTATACTCCGTTCGGGCATTTTCTTTGTACTAAAAGTTTAATTATATTGATATTATTTTTTTCATACCTTTTTACTATTTATTTACTTTTTTTCGATGAATTAAAACAATAACATGAACCGAAGTCGTGTAACGATCGACATAGAATTATCTATACTCCGTTAGAGCATTTTCTTTGTACTAAATGTTTTATTATATTGATATTATTTTTTTCATACCTTTTTACTATTTATTTACTTTTTTTCGATAAATTAAAACAATAACATGAACCGAAGTCGTGTAACGATCGACATAGAATTATTTATAAATAATTTATTTCTTATTTTTATTTTTTGATTTTTGAAATAAAAATATATCTATGTCCTTTCTAAGGTTCTAAACTATATCTGTACCAAATTTCAACCAAATCCGTCAAATAGTTGCGGAGATTAATGGTATAAGCATAGAATGTTCGACGTGATTCTTTAATTTGACATAACTTTTTTATTTATGAACCGATTGACATGAAACAAACACTAAATGTAAATTTAAGCATCCCACAATATATTCGTGAAAACCGCATCCAACTCGGATCAGCCGTTTCTGAGATTAGCGCGCACAGACGAACAGACAAACAGACAAACAGACAAACAGACAAAAATAAAGTTAATTACATTTTTGGGTTCGACATCGACATAACAATAACCCCTGCTATTTTTTTTATTTTTATTTTCAATGTACAGACAGCACTTTTCTACGATTTTATTATATGTATAGATAATAATATTAAACTTACTTGCAATGTTAGTGCAGGGTGCATATCGACGTGTAGCGCGGTTGGCAACAGGCGTAACGTCGGGGATCGTGCGCGTGCGGCGGCGAGGCGCGCCAGAGCTCCGCGTACGGCGGCGGCCTCTCGTCTTGCACCCCACACACGCACCCACGCCTCTCGTACGCCACCCACTGCCACTGAACTGAGACATATAGTGGAACGATCACAATGACATAGTACCTATAGCCGGAATCATAAAACTACTAAGTAACATTGAAGAAGGTATTCAAAAGGCATTTAAACAAAAAGTCAATAGTGTCATTACAGCCAAAATAATATGTCCCTATATAGTTGCTCAAAAAGTAAACGTTTAACAGTACCCCTAGTACGAGTTTGCTATATGTTTCTTACACTACAGAACTCTCATTGGTTAGTTTATTGGAGCCGGCCAATCAGAGCGCCGGACTCGTTTCGCTTACTTTAAACCGTAAAGCAAACTCGTACTATGGGTTACTGTATTCAAATAAGTAAAAGACAGATACTACGATACATTTAGACTTACCTTACATTTAAAACTTCGATGTCATCTTCCAATGTTATATTTGATAACCTCAAGTAGCTTGTCAACTAAAAGTGTTGAAAAGTTAGTATTTATTAATATTAATTTTCACATATTTATGATTATGTAGATGACCTCAAATTACCTGTTTCACAATTTCTTCTGATATGTTTTCATTGGGTAGGTCCACTATTTGCAGTCTTGTTTCGTATCGCGCTGAAGCTGTGTGAAAATGAAGGTAGATTCAAATCAGTTATCGTTCACAATTTAGTAAGTTTTTAAATAACTAAGAACATTCAGATTTCGAATTGTGCTTGAATTTAGAATGCAAAGGTACTACCTACGAGTATTATGCCTTCACTGATCTAATGACTATTTACCATTAGGCAGTTGTCCCACCGGCAACGATGAACGAGTAACGAGTAGAGCTAGAACTAGAAACGAGTGAAAACGAGTGAAAACAAAAACAAACAAGTGAAGCGAGCACTCGCCGGCAGTGTGAACAGTCAGCGATCAACTATTTGTATATGCATCTCTTTTGTTTACACGGAAAGTATATCTATTGTACGTTTCTTGAGCGAGAAAATAGCCGATAGTTAGTCGTTCACTCGCCGTTGGTGGGACAACTGCCTAATGCTAGCATTTTAGTCGAGTAGCGAGTACTTAGTAGCTCTTTCTCACTTCTGTCCCAAAATCGAAGCGAGAGAGAGCTACTAAATACTCGCTACTCGACTAAAATGCTAGCGTAGTGCGAACAAAGCATTAGATCAATGAGGTAGTAGAGTATTTCACAATAATATCTTAGTTTAAGTTATGATAAAAATAAATACTCACTGAAGTCCGTGTCTTTGGGTTTACAATGACAGTTTCCTTCTTTGCAGACTTCTTTACATTCTTCTACACCGCATTCTGAAAGGAAAACACAACATTATCAGTTATCACACATGTTATGGCCCAAAGGAATCTACCTCTTATAGAAGACGTATTTTTAACAAGTTGTATCTTTTTGAGTTTCAAGAAAAGTGTAATAAAACATTGGACGGGTACTTCGACGCCTAACGAGATTTTTATTTTCTTCATTTTAGTTTTAAGTTAGTTTTTATTCCTTTTTTTTGGGTTTTTAAGTTGTAAATAATGTGTAATTGTAATAATTTACTACAAAACATTAAAGAATAATTTACATTCAATAACACTATGGCCAGCAATAACAAAGCAGTAGATACAGTCCTGTGTTTTTAAGCGATTTAGAAGCCTCTTGACTTATATATAAGTATTATTTTCGTTAAAAGCTTTCCTTTGGAAGAAAGGATGATTGCTTTGTGATCTTTGCTCATTACTTGGAAGCGTTTGTTATCTTTGTAAAACCATTCCATAATCATGATGAATTGCTTCTATTTATTCGAGGTTCTTCTACCTAAATATTGGAATAAGACTAAGGTTAGAGGAATTAATATTTTGTATATATTTTGTGTGTTTTTATAGGAACTTGTTTATAGAAGCTCTCGTATTTTTGTTATGAAAATTAATAATATTACGTAAATGTAATTCCCCGAAAAGACCTTCGTTTTAGCTAGGTAAGCCCTGGGCTGAGAAAAGCCGTTTATGTCGTTGTTTTTTCACATCAGGCATCAGTCTTATTTGCAAACACTAGACGCATTTAAAGACTGTTCAGTTCTTAACCAACTTCAAAAAAAGGAGGTCCACAATTTGACCTGAGGGGCTTAATACGAGTTTGTTTTGGCAGAGGAAAGAAACTGCTTATTAAAAAGACTTCTTGGTAAAACAGAATAATGCGAATGCTTTTACTACTAAAGTCTACAGTCGGGTAAAAGAATATGGGTTCATTGTGTGCTCATACAAAAAGTAAACAGCCCTTTGGAAGCTTTTTACTTTGTTGGCACTGTTATATTTTTCTTTATGTAAATGGGTAAAGAAAATGTAAAGCCGATTATATATTATGCCGAGTATATTTTGTGTACACGAGAAATAAAGCTTGTGAAAATAATCTAAGCCTAATAGTATGACTGTACTGGTGCAGTGGCTGAGCAACTGGCTGCTGCATAACGTGGCATGCATTGGATTTCTATTTAAACTTTGCCCCACATTAGGATTTTCTTCTGTGTCGTGGGTGCGTTTACGAACATACAAGTTCACATGCACATGACACTCAAACACGAAACAATAACTTTTAGATCACACAAAGAGTTGCTCCGTGTGGGCTCGAATTCGCTGCGCGTTGCGCGGCAGCCGGTCGCCCAGCCACCGTACCAACCGTGCAGTGTAAGGTTCAATCCCGCGTGCACGATAGTGATTGGATTATGATATTAAAAGAAATACAAATATCTCACCAGGCGCTGCTACCTGGGCCTCGCACAGGTCCCCCGTGTAGCCGGGCGCGCAGATACAGCTGACGGCGGCCGGGCCCATCTGTCTGTGGATAGATCGTTGTTATATCTTATAAGATTATAAATCTTACCATACTTAGTATGAGTTTGCTTTACTTTGAACGAAAACGAAACGAGAGCGCGTTCAGCGCTCTGATTGGTTGGTTTATTCGCGCCGACCAATCAGAGCGCCGAATGCGCTCTCGTTTCGTTTTCGTTCTGCGTAAAGCAAACTCAACGTATTAAGGTATTTTAAGACGACAAAGTAGTTATAATTAATTGGCTTTATCACTTCTTTGATTCCATAATGCTTTTGAATTCCTACAATCGCTGCAACTCCTAGTAACTAAGATCCATAGTAACTCTGACCATTCATTACGACCATACACTACTTATTTACTTTACCTAAACCTTTTCTTAATTAATTTAGGGTCGAAGTGAAACTGAGATTAAACGAGATTCGACTTAATGTCGGTAATTTATAGGCAGGAGATATTAGTTAGACTATAATATTTAGACGTTTTGTGATACTGACTAGTCAAAATCGATAACTGGCACACACTATAACAGTTTTTATAATTGACAAATCTATGAAAACTGTTACATATTTTATATTATCTATGGCAAGCTGGCCGTTTATAAGAGTGGGAAACTGGAAACTATTTTATGATCTTCTCTTGTTTATGAAATATATTCAGTGAGCTTCTGACAGTTTGTTTAAATTACATGTTAAATTATTTGAACAATAATATATATTTAAAATATAAAAAAATAAGATTTGATAAATATTTATCTTAAATGTTCCCAGTAAACATTGTACCCACAATTACTTACACAAAAGGTACTACCTTTTCCCGTCTTTTTGTGTTTAAAATCAACATACAAACAGAATTAAGAGCACAAAAAGGTTAAATAAGATCGTTGCGATGCAGATGTGGCTTCGCGACGAATAGAATAGAATATTTAGCATAGAATACTTTCAAGGTTTCATTCAAAAGGAAACCTGGTTTATTTTTACAACCGAATACAAAGAGCATTTAATAAGTATTTTCTATTATTAAAGAGACTGTTATAGTCGTAGTCTTAATGTAAAATATCTTATCGTAATCATTTACAAGGACTCATTTTACATTTACGCCAAAACTCATATAAATCGGTGAAGCCGTTTAGAAGTAAGAGTGATATAAACAACTAAGCAAACGAACTAACACTTTTTTCTTCAGCAAAATGAAAATATTCATGACTGTACCATTTTATCACTTTTTATATGATAATTTTTACATACAGTGTCTCCTTAGTATAAGTTTGCTATACGTTGAAAGTAATCGACACGAGAGCGCGTTCGTTCGTTCTAATTGATTGGTTCATTCGCACCCGTGAGTGAGTTTACTTTTTCAGCACTCTGATTGGTTGGTTCATTCTCGGCGACCAATGAGTGCAACGAACGCGCTCTCATTCCGTTTTCGTTGAACGTAAAGCAAACTTGTACTAAGGATACAGAACACCACCGAATACGATCCTCACACACTTCTATAGCTTCCATCACATTCATACACCTAGTTATAAAAGGACTTATTTTACACGATTTCTTAATCCTAAAGTAAAAGTTTTCTTACCTGCAGGTGCCGCCATTTTTACACATGTTGGAGGTGGTGGGACACAACGGACCGACTCCGCAGTCCACGCCGGAGTAATTCTCGAAACACGAACAGTAAAACTCCCTGTGATATGGAAAATGTTGAGGGTTAATTAATAAAATAATTAAATAAAAATAAGTTTATTTCATATCATTTTGTCATACATTGCATGTCGAAGAGTCTCCAGTTAGACATAAGAATGCCTGTGTTTGAAGACTCCGCTCTAGTATTGATGAAGTTAGTAGTATTGAAGTAGTTAGTTAAATTAATACGGGGCTATAGTTGGGACTACATATATTATATTTGTAGTGACTATACAAAATAGTAAATAGTATAAAAAAATATCAACTACGAGTAGACATGGGAGCAAAGAAACGGAGCTAGTGCCGTTTTTTCATTTTAAAGAACACCCAATTTTTTTTAAAGTGATTTAACTAACCGTCCTTTTTTTAAAATAGTTAATGTTCCTTAAACTTTTCCTAAGTCAGGAAAATACTATGCTGAAAATTGCATCAAAATCTGTTCAGTCAAGCGCAAGATAATCGCGCACAAATATACATACATACAGGTCAAACAGAGAACCTCAATTTTTAAGTCGGTTATATTTTTTTATGTTATTAAATATTGACACAATTCAATTTTGACTGTGGGAACTACGAGTATATCAACGAATTTGGTTAATGAAATCATCGGCTTGCTTTCAGTATAAAACTATTTTGCTGTTCTTCGTATGCAGTATTCAGGTTTACAATGACCACATTTCTGAATGATACTCATTATCAGTAACCAGTGCACAACTCACTGTACAATCAGTGATCAAAACTGTCATCAGATTCGAATTTATGTTCTCATAAATATAATTCACGCTCTATTGCCTCCGCTGATGGGATTTTCAATAAAATGATTTTTGAAACTTCAATACCATTAATTTTACTGTCCATTTGTTCAAAAATGCCTATAAAATTTACATTAAAATTCCTTTAGTCGTTGTGAAATGGGCACTAAATCTTGTAAGTAGCCGGCTATTACTTAAAGATATCCATATCTTTTATAAGAACTTCATAGTTTCATGTAATATTTTTTCTGAATATATAGTAGTAGTAAGTGTAGTTTTTTGTAAGTGAAATCTATTTGATGAAAAAACGCAAGATCTACTGCTTTTCTTTAATTAGTCAGCAGATAAACAAGCACACGGATCACCTGTGTGACAATACAAATAACAACACATGAGTCACAGTCCTGCCGACCTCTAGAAGGTGAGTATTTCAATATTGTAGATGGTTAAATAAAAAAAAAACTAGTACTCACTGATAATCGTGCCTAGCGTAGCAGTGTCCCAGCAGGCGGCACTCGATGGCGCTGCAGGAGCTGGGCCCCGGCGCCTGCGTGGCCGGCCGCACCTCGTACGTCACGTTGAACCCGTACACGGCCAGCAGCCCCAGTATGTATGTATATAATACTCACTGATAATCGTGCCTAGCATAGCAGTGTCCCAGCAGGCGGCACTCGATGGCGCTGCAGGAGCTGGGCCCCGGCGCCTGCGTGGCCGGCCGCACCTCGTACGTCACGTTGAACCCGTACACGGCCAGCAGCCCCAGTATGTATGTATATAATACTCACTGATAATCGTGCCTAGCATAGCAGTGTCCCAGCAGGCGGCACTCGATGGCGCTGCAGGAGCTGGGCCCCGGCGCCTGCGTGGCCGGCCGCACCTCGTACGTCACGTTGAACCCGTACACGGCCAGCAGCCCCAGTATGTATGTATATAATACTCACTGATAATCGTGCCTAGCATAGCAGTGTCCCAGCAGGCGGCACTCGATGGCGCTGCAGGAGCTGGGCCCCGGCGCCTGCGTGGCCGGCCGCACCTCGTACGTCACGTTGAACCCGTACACGGCCAGCAGCCCCAGTATGTATGTATATAATACTCACTGATAATCGTGCCTAGCATAGCAGTGTCCCAGCAGGCGGCACTCGATGGCGCTGCAGGAGCTGGGCCCCGGCGCCTGCGTGGCCGGCCGCACCTCGTACGTCACGTTGAACCCGTACACGGCCAGCAGCCCCAGCGCGCGCAGCTGCGTGCCTTCTATCCGGTTCAGGTTCAGCTCCACCACTAGTATTGGACTTTGGACCTGCAACAAGGATAGAAGATATGGTCAGAATATTCAGTATAAACCAAAAGACGATATATTGAAAATTGTAGCAGTGATTTCTTATAAACCATTAAAATTTTAACTCAAGTCAAGTCTCTCAAAATTTAAACTCAACTCAAGCGTGGTGCATAATTATGAAATACTCTCTTAACCTTCCATATTAAATTGATGAGTGCTAAAGTACTTCAACGCATGATAATATTTCTTTAAAAAACCGTTGCTCCACACTGGGATTTTTTTTACCTGTTGTGTGTGCGGTTACAAACATACAATTTCACATACACACAACAGTCAGACCAAAAAATTTGTGGATCACAATTTGTGTGTTGGGAATCGAACCTGCTACACGTTGTATGACATGACACCTGACAGGCCAGCTACAGCGCCAACTGCACAGGCACATATTAATATACACTAATATATATTTCTATGTAATTCGAGAAAATAAACACGAATCTCATAACGTAGCAAATATCATTTAAACCGTATAAACACGACTGCAAGCGTTTCATATTCGTCAGATCTATTTATGTTTGTACCTAATGTATGCTTATGACGTCACCTTTCATATCTCTTTAGCGAGCTTTCAGGATTTTGTAAATTGAAAACGATTAAAGTAATAAACGTAACATAACGTTGCGGGTTTTAATCTATGAAGAGGTAGGCAGAGGTGCTCATTAACTGGAGCTACGGACTACCTAGCGGGTTTACCGGGGCTCCAGCTCGAAAAGCAGGAGTAGAAACGGGTTGGTTTTTAGTCAGTAAGAGTCTGACACACTCTCTCGCCTCGCCCAAGGCGGGAAATGTCATTGGATGATTTTCCCCCTCAAAAAAAGCGGTGCTCATAAATCTCATACCAATTTTTCTCAGTCCCATGTAATGTAATAAGTAAGAGTGAGACAATCATACTTACAAAAAGTTTTTAATAAATACGAATAATACTCTCTTTCCCCTAATGTTTCCAAGTTACCCCCTGAAATTAAATACACCAACCCGTAAGGTATAATAATTTAATTTGTTAGTTTAAATAAATGAAAATGTTCTTTTTAAAGTTCACAGACCTCGTTAGCGGGGCTTGGAGCAAAGGCCAGGTAATATGCACACAACTGAGTGTGCAAAGAGAAAAAGTCCCATGCTGTATATGAATATAATTTCGGAGTAGCCAAAATGCTGATGGTAATACGAATTTTATGCTAGGCTCAACTATTCTGGCTTTGATATTAAAATGTTCTTTGCGATGCGGAAAAATGTTTTAGTGCCAGATGAATATGTAATTGAAACTTTGAGTCTCGTTGGTTGATTCAAATCCTAGGTTCGTGTATGACAATATGCTTATCTTTTATTACATGGGTCTGATTACATAAGTGGTTGTATTATTTTTATAGTAACTATTGTGAGACATACTAGATTACCTAAAAAAATAACGGTTTACTCACGTGAATATACTGAGAAAAGCACTACTAGTTTCTCTGTAATAGACTGCGCGACCTCGCTGCGTCCCCGTACACTGGTTGTGAGGAAGAGTCCCTCTATGAATCGAAACTAATAGAACATTTCTCAATATATTTACGAGTAGACTGTTGTTTTTTGTTAATTTAGTTGTATTATCTTAGATAGGTGTGTATGTATAACTTATGTATCTGGGTTAAAAAATTAAAGTTCATAAAAATAAAGTGATTAGCTACTCAGATAATCTGTAATCTCTTAACAGAATTTAGTACCCACCAATTTATTCTGTTAATTGCTCGATTAGGAGGGAGAGGTAAAACAAATGCTCCCGACATGGTACTTCAGTAATTAGTAGGAAACTTTTAAATCCCCATTAAAGTCGTTTTCGGTGGAAGTGTCGTGATTTATATAGTTTCGTTTGACTTTGTAATAAACGCGGAGAGAGAAGCCATTATGAAAGAAAAATACAAGTTTCTCGGCTTAAGGTAAGAGCTTGGGAATTAAGTGTGTCATTTACTAATTAAAGAAAATCGAGTGTTAAAAATGTTCATGTATTGACAGGGTACTGGCTCTGTATTTATTTGTCTTGTGGCTGAGTACACTGAGTAGTGAGCCCTTAGTACGAGTTTACTTTACACTCGGCGCTTTGATTGGTTGGTTCATTCGCGTCGACCAATAAGAAATTTGAACGCACTCTCGTTTCGTTTTCGTTGAACGTAAAGCAAACTCGTACTGAGGGCATTCTGAAACTCAGTACCTATATAGTTTATATTTAACTAGCTTTTGCCAGCAGTTTCGCTTCAGTCCCGTGGGATAGAAAGTGTCCTATGTGTCATTCCAAAACATATTTCATCCCTTTTCAAATTTCATAGCGATCCCTTCAGCCATTTTGACGTGATTGAGTAACAAACATACACATAAACACACAAACTCATAAATATTCGCATTTATAATATAAGTAAGATTACAGAAAAATATTCTTATTTTAGTAATGTTTATTATTAAAAGAATTTGTAATGTAGCTGGTAAACTGCAATTTAATCAATAATAGAATTACAACAAATAGGTTAGTAGACGATAAAAATACATCCTTTAATAACACAATATCAGTTTTGATTACAAAGTATCTGCATAAACAAGATTAAATTATTTAATCTCCGCCCTTTTTCATTCAAGACAGAGAGTGCACCGGGGAGTAGCAATCCTTCCATAATTTATACACAATCGTCTCGATCCGCTAGAGACACAGATAAAGTATAATTAATTTATTCATGTAATTAGTACTTCTGTGAAGAACTCACTTTGTCTTAAGATTTTATTAAAATTACTAGCTTCTGCCCGCTGCTTCGCCCGCGTACTCGTGGAATAAAAATTATCCAAATCAACTCATACCCTGTCTGTATACCCAATTTCATTAAAATCTATTCGGTAGTTTCAGTGTGGTCGACGGATAAACATCCAAACAAACAAACGAACGAACAAACAAACAAACTTTTACATTTATAATATTAGTGTGATACTGAAGTTAGAACAAAACGACTTCTTTATAATTTACTTACTTTCGACTGTTTTGTTGATAAAGAGGTCGCAAGTGGGACTCCACTTTTGGGTTCGTTTCCCAATGTGGATAAAGTACTAGGTTTAGAATAATTTAGTTCTTCAGAAAATTTCGTAGTTTCAACGTGGCTGGAATAGAGTCAGATAAATGATAACAGATCACTCTATTACATGAGGCTCCATTAGTTGAGTTTGAGTCATAACATAATGAGTCATACTTCATAACATGAGTCATAACAAAACCGGGGAAAAGTGTATTACATGTCCGTCTAACCGTAAATGTTTATCATCAAGGAAGGTTTTAATGTGCTCCAATGTACTTTAAACAGGAACCTAACCTAAACCTCAGTGTAGGCTGATACGATACGGTATAGATTGTAGGCGCAGTACTGCGGATGTTGCGGTGACGCTGTGGACCCGAGGCTGAGGCCAACCGCAACAAGTCCTTACAGTGACCGCACACAGGCCGACAAGATTTATGAACTGACAGAATTTTCCAAATTGAATTCCTGAGGGTTGATATGCAACGCCATTTTTATATTTTAAGGCAAACGTTGTAACCATTAAATACATTCCTGTAGACTTATACTGTTTAAACTATTTAGTTATTAGTAGCTATTTAGTTCTTAAGTTATTGTAATTTAAACGGCACTGGGCGATGTTATCTCTGAGAGACTAAGTTACCTGTGTCCACTGGTGATTGACAGGATTTGGCTTCAACAGTTTTCTTTCAGCAATTAATGCTTTAATAAAAATCGTACATCCCATTTTGACCTCGATCTATCACTATGACATTTATTAGAAAAACCAATATTTCCCCAATAATACTTAGTTCGACTTGAAAATTGAACCCGGTATCCATTTCCCGGGAACGTTGAGCATCCGTAATTGCGACTACTCTACCAGTAAGACAGTCGTAAAATAATCAAAGCAAATGATGTCTGAGAAGCTTTACTGAGAAGCCGTAACAATACATCTTGTAGCATTTTTCCTTTTGTTACATATTAACAAAAGGAGAAATACAATTTCCGTCATATTTCGCTTTGTTACACATGACAACGATTTTCAATATAACAATATCAATGATAACATGAATGAACTTTCCGTGAGGATAAGCACAGAGTCAAGAGTACCTATACTCTTGACTCTTTATAGGTAGAGATCTCAAAAGGATAGGTAAGGGTTAGGCTCTTAGTTTACATATGTGTCTCATCTGTCAGTGAATTTGTTGCTACTTACCGGGGGTCTTTGATCAGATTATTGTAAAGTCTTGAAAAAGTAAATTGGGTCCAATAACAGTTATTATACTAATTAGCATAAGTAAAGAAGTCAAAGAGAGATTGGCTGGGGCGGGAGTAGGCGTCAGTCGTCGTGTTCCTCGCGCGCCACTCGAGTAGCCACCCGTAGTCATTAACGTAGTGGTGATTTTATTATTTTTAAAAAACGTTGCCCCACACTAGGATTTTCTCCTGTGTCGTGGGTGCGTTTACAAACATACAAGTTCACATACACATGACACCCAGACCCGAAATAACAATTTGTGGCTCACACAAAGAGTTGCTCTGTGCGGAAATCGAACCCGCTACCCGTTGCACGGTAGCAGGTTGCCCAGCCACCGCACCAACCGTGCAGTCATAGGAGTTATCCGGATCATGGCCACAGGCAGTGTAGGAGCACAGCGGTGGTTTTAGCTGGAAAGAATCCGGCACGCCTCCCAGTCGTCCACAAGACGTGGGAAGTCCATAAGGATTCACATCGCGATAGAAAAAAGAGGTTACTCGACTAGTTTCAAGCTATGCTGTGGACCATAATCGTGTGCAATATGAATGACAACCGACACAACAGCTGCAGTTTGAATAGAGTTGCAACTGTCTAAAAATTACATCTCATTGTCTCAGATGTAATTTTTCGCGACCATTGAAAAGTATATTGTAAGAACGCCCGTACTTAACTGTTCAAATATTGTTAGCAGTAATATGTTTATACTGCCAAACTCTTTAAAAAATATACGACGGAAGACAGGCCATACAAATAAATCAACTGCAAGGAAATTGACTCTGCGTCATAGAGTAGTCAATCGCCAAGATATTACGCTAAACGTGCCTTTAAAAAAGACGTTCCCGTAAGCTGGAACTGTTGTTCTAAAATCGACTTAATACTACTTGCTTTAAGGTTCTTTGTGTGGAGAAGTGAAGATTAGGTGGGAATACAGTTTTAAACAAGAATGTCGCCTTAGGGACGAATGTAGGAATACTTGAAAATTGCTTCTCCGCTACAGTTGCACAGTGGCACCGTTTTCTGCATATTTACCTGGGGAGCTTTGTTGTTCAGCACTTTTATGCTGACTCCACACGTTGGTTAGAACATTGGCACCAATGCCACTATGTAAGAAATTAGAAAATAAATTGTATTATAACATTGGCCAATGATTGGTAGAAAAACAGTGGTGTTGGTGCCAACATTTGTGTGAATGAGATAAGTTTTTTTTTTTAGAACGTTGCCCCACATTAGGTTTTTCTCCTGTGTCGTGGGTGCGTTTACAAACATACAAGTTCACATACACATCACGCCCAGACCCGGAACAACAATCTGTGGATCACACAAAGAGTTGTTCCGTGCGGGAATCGAACCCGCGACACGTTGCACGGCAGCCAGTTGCCCAGCCAACGCGCCAACCGTGCAGTCAATCAAGTGACTAAAGGTTTTATTAAAAGTCCTTTCTTTTAAAACGTTATTTAACTGTGTTGATTTTAGGTAGAATTGTGGCGACACAGAAGTCGCACATAGAAGATCGACGCGACGGAATAAAATCAACGGATGACATCATTTGAAGTTTACATGTGAATAAAAATGGATAGAAAATTCCAACGAACAACAGAGTGCCCACCAGACACAACCACCTCGCCTGTTCGGAGGATTCTCCTTTTCTTAGGGAACTTTACTCTCTGTTACTTAAATAATATGTAATTATGTTTTTTATTCTCCGCTGTAGACAGAAGTACTAAAAATGGTGATAAGTGTGATGGTGATACTTTTTTTACGTCGATGGTTCTTGAAACGATTACCAAAAACTATTCTATTTTATTTGGAAAAATCCAATAAAACAGTGTCTGACCTAGCAAATAAAATTTTAATACATTCTTTGAAAGTATTTAAATAATTAAAATAGTATTTTTTTCTAAAAGTATGTTGCTAACGATTCTCGTCTTTATAGACATTGCTCTGAAGCGGAACGAGGCTTTAGTTTCTTTGGCGATTCAACGTTTATTACCTCTTTAGATCCGCCATAACACTTTATGTGGGGTTAAAGATAAAGGCAGGTGCCTTATTTATTATTAACTAGTGAAGCTAGCGCGGTTTTATTTTGCTGTTCTATATACTTATTATGCTTTCTGCGGATAGAGATACTTTCTGATTACGATGAGCGAATAGAGTGAAGCTTTCTATTTTTAAAATAATTTAGACTTGTTTGATTTGATCTAAAAATTGGGGAATTTAATTAAACCGTTTCATTATTTTATGCTTTAGGGGTAATTTTTAAAACGCCAGATAATTATTAAGACTTTGTTACCTTACCTATGGATTTTTCTCTGGCACCCGATTGCCAAGCAACCGCATCAACCATGCAGTCAAATTCGATTATTCTTTATCGAATAGGTACAAAAACAGGCTGGTCTTGCAGGTGTATTTCTATGCATAGACGATATCTATTAATTGAAAAATGTGCCCTAAATCACCTAGAAGTACAATGATTTTGGCAAACATCCTAAAGCAGGAGTACTTTTTTCAGTTAATAGATATCGTCTATGCATATCCCAGCTGCTGCAAAGATAAGTAGGATGTAATTCTGAACTGACGCAAAAATATTGATACATTATATTCTATGTTACCTCTATTCATGTCCATGTACTGCAATTTTATATTCTATTCTGTTCTAGATAGGATTACATATAAATTGGCAATTTGGTTCAAAACGGACGTAGTTTTGTATTTCTATTCCAATGGTAAACCATTTCGTTTAGGATAGGTCAGCCAGTTAGTGAATATACGGATAAATATTATTTTTATTTGATTCACTAGATTTTGTGGTGGGCGCTCAATTTTTGAGCACGAAAATTCGAAAACTACTGAATCGTTGGTCAAGTGGTCGCAAGTGAGTCTCGGTTTCGTAGAAGGTAGTTTTGCACGGAGTTCTAGAATTGTGCCCAGTATATGGCAATAGGGTCACGCCTGATACATGGAACTTATAACACACATGGTGAAAAGTGGGTTTACATTGTACAGTGGCAATACGTGCAGTAATGTACACTTCTTTGAAATTCGATTTTCGTGTTGAGCTAAATTTGATTTTTGTGAATTTAAGTTACTCTTGATTCATATAACCGGAGAATATTCAGGCGTTCCTATTCTTCCTATTACATAGAGTCAATAACAAAATTCACAAAAAAAGGTTCTATCATAATATATAGTCTAGGACTATTTCGTGAAAATGTGTGATGTGATGTTATGTTACGATATATTATTCATTTTTATCAACAGTTTCCAGCTGATGCCGTAAGCAGACGTTCCCAAAATTTGTATTCATGAGACGTCGAACGAAAGCTTCAAAGCGTTGGAACTTTACTATCAAAGTTTACGATGTTTTCGAATCAGAATTACTTCTACCTTTATATATTTTTTTCTTGTTAAAAAGGCTTTAGGTAAAAACTATGTAACGTATATCTTTCAGTGTTTTTTTTGTGTCAATGTGTACGTCATGTCATTTAGGATACACTCACGTGAATAGGCACACGAGTTTGTTTTTATTTACAATTGTTCGAAAGACAGCAATAGTTTTGGATTTAAGATGAGAACACAATATATTTCTGGCTTCGTCATTTTGGGTCTGACGTCATTGACGTGTCATTTTTCTTTATTTAGAATTGTTTGAAAAGAGGTAATAGTTTAGATTTAGAAAGAGAACCCGATCTATTTGGCCTTGTCATTTTGGGTCTGGCGTCATTTGTTACTTATTTCAAGATTTGGTTTTAAAATAATAAAATTATGTTATACTATCATCATCTCGCAACTTCGTTCGCGTAAAATATTGACTTAAGGCAGATTTCTTTGTTGCAATAGATCCAATTATCAACAAAAATGTCCTATGTTTTCGTATGTCGTTTCTCCTGATGACGACGACCAACAAATAAAAGCGTGTTTCCAGTCTTTAAACGATGATAATTTCTAAACAATTAATGTACTTGTCTACCTGAATTACTACCTATTAAGGTGCTCTTCATTCAACGTGTAAACTTGATCACCAATGTCAGTATCACATTTCATGAGAGACGTGATCTAATTATGCTCGCGGTGTGAAGATCGGGAAATATTCATTACCTTTACACACGATTATAATGTACTAAGAATCAGCTGACTTTCTAATATAGGACTTACTACTTTATGTGAAATATTTAAACTTGTGTTTAATTGAATTCAATTTATCAAATAGTGTAGTTGTAGGTTGAGAATTTGAGATGATGTGACCTAGTTACGGCACATGTTCTATCGCATTTTATCTACAAATCTCACAAAGTTAGCGTAAATGTCAGTCACCATATTTTGATCGTCAAGACAAGTGTGACTGCCTCGTTGGTCGAGTAGTCGCAAGTGCGATTGCCGGGCACGGGGTCTCAGGTTCGATTCCTGGATCGAAAAGTTTTACTAAACGAATTTACGAAAATTTCTCAGTGGGAGCACGGAGTCTGAAATTGTGCCTAGTATTTATAGCAACAAGTGGTAAAAATGGGTGTACATTGTTGCATTACGTGCCATAATGTGCACCTCTGCCTACCCCTTTGGGGATAAAAGACATGATAATACAACGACGACAATTATTTAAACCAATAATAACACGATTTCGTAATACTATAATGACTTAGCTACTAGATTTAATAATCTTTACATTAATTTAATTACGGCTTCGAATACCAAAGACCCTTTACACCAGGGTGCTTAGTATTCTATCAGTTACAGGACCAAATCAAATTATAAACACTTAATCGCATCACAAAGAAATGCTTTAAGGGCATTTAATTACGTTAAAGGTGACCCGAATCTTATTGAATTAATTCCGAGGTTGTTCGGGAAGAGAATTTCCATTTACTCGTCTTCTGTTTATTACTGAAGCGTCGACTGTCATGGCCGACGATCAATGAGTATTCATTTACAAATACCGATCTGTTCCGCCTAACACGGCTGCAATTAATTGCTTGAATATATTTTGAGAGGACCTCCTCTCTTGTTAATTGAAAATTGAGTGATTTGCTTGCGTCTCGTTGTAAATATTAATTAATTATTGATGGCATTTGATACAGGCGTATACAGATTGTCCCAAAACTCAACGATATAATTTAACTCAGTGATAGGCTTTCTTATGACGGCTCTGGAAAGCATAAGGAAAAAAAAACATTTTTGAAAATGTTACAGGGGAAATATAGACACCGATACTCCTCGTCACATTTTCAACTACCGATATCACAATTTCTCAAATATTTTTATAAAAATTTAAAATAAATACGCAGAATCTCTGTCAGATTAAATCTACATACCTGACACTATCGCTTCCGTGGAAGTATTTAAGCTATACTTACTTCTCAGAACAAAGTAATAGTATGCAATATATTATACATATGTATGTCTGTGTCACACAGACACAGCTGGAGTTCTGCCAAACACATGGTTTGGTGCCGACGCTCGGTATAGACAGAAATGGATTTAATTTTTTCCAAAAATATCGGAGCAGTGAGGTCTCGTACTGAAGCAGGAAATTGGAATAAAAACTGGCTTTAGTGGTTCCGTGCGTTTTATGGCACAAAATGTAAAATTTCCGTACAAGATTATATAGGTCATTCAAATTAAGATTTATATCATTTATAGCTCAAGTTGAAATTGAATCTTAACTGTCTAAGAACAAATTACAATTTTACTCAAAGTAGTCCCCAAAATTTTCGAACATTAAACAAAAAATATTTTCTCGACAACTTTTATATCCATGCCTATAAGCTACTATAAAAGACAAAAGCCGATACGTTCAAATCCGATACGATTGTGAATCTGATGGAATTGTAAGTAAATAGCGTGCGAGGAGGTGGAATAAGGAATGTATCGCATTCCTACTTTGTAGCGGCTAAGAGGGTTTAGATGTGAGATAAGCGCGCACAGATGTGACTGGAGCGGGACGCAGTGAATAATGCATGCTGCAGCCCCACTGCTGGACGCTGGATAAACTCCAGTGTTGCTACTGTCACAGTATGGACACGGAGACTGTTTTATTCATAGAGACTTACGGAGATTTGTATTTTGAATATCGCCTTTTGATCTTTGTTGCCTTTGACTGGCTCGGTAAGTCGGTGTTAGTGTGAGGATCGAGAAAAGTTTTACAAATTCACAATGCCTTTAAGTACTTTATACTGGGTTGGTGTTACATTTGTATATGTTGAGTACATAATAATAGTCCTTTTGGGAGTTGAAAGCATGATGAGTTTTAGTTATGTAAAATAACTGACCTGAGCGCTTAGTATGAGTTTGCTTTACGCTTAACAACATCGAAACGAAACCGCGTTCGGCGCTCTGATTGGCTGGATCCAATGAACTAACCAATCAGAGCGCCGAATGTAGTCTCGTTTCCATCTCAATACTAATGATAATTTTAAACGATTTGCTTACACTCATGACCGTTGGCTTGAGGAGGCAGACTTACTTATCGAATACCATTGTGTCCATAAATCTTTAAAACCGCACCCGTTGTTTGTCCTGGTTTGAAGCCCAGCAGTGTAAGTGAGTTGCTCCAGGCGACTTGAGATCAAAGCGACAGGACTCGCCATGAAATAGCTTTCATAACTACACGTGTTTAAACTACCAACTGCCTGTGGTTGGGGTTAGTAAACTATTTTGTTACTGAAAACTAGTAGTAGAGGTTTCCTTACGTTTTATAGAATATTGGTCCAGTAAGGTGAATTAAACTTTAGGTTTTAGGTAGGAGGGTTGTTATTCCTTTGTTTTAATCTTTTGATGTTGATAGTATAAGTATTAAGAATGTACTAATTGATTCAATTTTAAAAGATGTCAGAGATATACTGAATTTGATACGCTTGGTTATATTATCAAATTGTTGAGCATATAATAATAAAACGGTAAATATAAAAAAAAAAATACATCGTTGCTTTACATCAGGTTTTTGTCCTGTGTCGTGGGTGCGTTTACAAACATACAATTTCACATATACATGACACCCAAACCCAAAACAACAATTTGTAGATCACACAAATAGTTGCTCCGTGTGGAATCGAACCGTACAGTCTTCACATTCCGTACAGAATTTAAACTAAACATTAATAAAGCATTGTTTATGTATTTACTTAATACATAATAATAAAATAGTTTACCCAAGCAATATACAGTTGAATAACTAGTGCCTCCTCTTTTTCAACCAACAACTCTACCTAACCTTTACGCACAGGGTACATAACAGCTTTCTACAAAAACTTTAACATTCTCTCTTACGTATTGTTCTCACGTCTCACTAACATAAAGAATTTTGTAAGCGGCCAATGCTTTTAGCAGTTTAAATAATGTATACACGCACACTATCAAAATTGTGGAACATGTTTAATAACAGGGCGCCCTCCGGAGAGTACAAACAGAACGACTTACATAATTAAAGGATGAACATTTGAAACATTAAGTAACGAGCCGACGGGCTCACATGACGACTTAATAGGCTCCTGTGTTTACTTAGTGTACATGATAATGTCATGAATATACAGGTGAACAAGAGCTTATATTTTTAACTTTGTTTTTTTCTTCTTTGCTACGGCGTAGCAGTGCTACGTGGGTGCTACGTCGGCTACGAAGTCGTAGCATTATCGGTTTTTTGAGTAAGGTATTTTAGTTCAACTTTTAGATAAAGTTAGATAAAGATTTTAAAGTTTATGACAGTGCAAAATTACACAAAATGTCTTTACTAATGAAAAATATTATAGATCAGTTTTCTTATTCCAGATTTTGAGATCTAGCCTGATAGTACTGCAACCAACAACGGAGTAAGCTCACATGGGATTACAATACAGAGTCAATATTATGTATACTATGCATAAAACTATACAAACACTTCCGTAGTTTCAACGTTCAGTTCAGTGCAACCGTTTTATAATTCCCAAAGCAGTGTCCCGTTTGAAAATCCGGATAAAAGTCTCTAAGTCCCGAGGTATGCATTATGTAGTAACAGCGTTGTTGTAATAAATAAACAGCTTCGTTTATTTAAACACCCTCTTGTTTAATATAAGCTTGGTCTTCGCTTTCATGTTCTACAGTATTCTTGTTGAAATTATTTTAAAGGTTATTTAAAGTTTTGTTTTCGTGGAAGCAACTCATGTTTTTTATCTGTTTATTTAAAACATAATTTAAGGATTATTAAATGAGTAATTTTGGTTTTAAATATTTCAGAAGTAGTCATGATTGTTTCGATAGATTCCAAATAAAATTGTAAGTAACACCATGAGTGTGTTTTGTACGAAAAAAAAGAATACACTTAACATAACTTCAAGTGTGGAAAAGCTATGCTTTGGCACGAATGGGCCGGCTCGACCGGAGTGATACCACGGCTTCACAGAAAACCGACGTGAAACAACAATTGCGTTGTGTGAGTGAAGTAATTGGAGGCCTAATTAGGCCTTTCCTAATCTTCCTAATTACCGATTTCGCCGTACTTGTAACGGTTCTGGAGTTTTAGATGTCAGCGGCAATTGCTTACCATCAGGTGATCCGTCAGCTCGTTTACCGGCTTATACCATAAAAAGCTTCCTTTATTTATAGTCTGTATTTACGAGAATATTGATCTACAAATCAAATATCTACAACCTTCCTCTGACCACCCGTGGGGTTAACTGCCGTAATGTTATGTTGTTCAAAATAGAAATTGCAAAGCAATTTGCTAGCTCAGCAGAATTACATCGAAAGGAAGGTCTTTTCCTTTGAAAATCTTTTAAAAAGTCCGCTCCGGACGGAAGTTCCTGCACCGGAACTAATTCCATTTGTGAGCGATTTTTAACGAGGATTTTAAAATCACTTTCCTTGAATTCATTATTTATTTATTTTGAGATTTACTTCTGTGTTAATTTTTCCGCGTAATGCGCTATGAATTAGACTAGCGAACGTAATAAATTGCGATCTTTTGAAGTAGCTTGTAAATGATACATTTTATTTTACGCTTGATATATATTGTTAAATTCTGTTATTACGTAATTAATTCTTATTAAAATCACTGGCCAAGCAACTAACAGCTCAGTAATAATTTTTTGGACTACGGAATACAGAAAATTTATGAAAAGCATATACTAGACTTTTGTAGCGGGCTCAGGACTTAAGACTAGTTAATATTATAAACAATCAGCGCCAACGTTTGCCCCTGCAGCATACGGCACGCTTTTGTACCCAAATAGAAATAGTTGAATGTACCAATAGAACCACTGAAGAAAAGTGACAAAGAAATAAATTCGTAGGGAATTGAAACTAGGAGGCTCACAACTGGGACTCTTGTCTTGTAATTTATGTCTTCCTGAAAACAATTTATGTACCTGAACGAAGCAAATTTATTCACACCGAGGTGTTAATGAAGTGACGAAATGGCGGCCTTTTTATGTTTGTTTTATGATAAGTAGGGATGAAGATATAAAAAAATACGGAGCGAGGAAGTTTGTTTTTATTATGGAACATTAAAAACAATGCGATGTTGGTTTTGTGGTTGCAGGCGTCACTGAACGAAGGTTGGTTCTGCGTTTGATATCCGAGACGATCAAAGGTTACCTTTTTTAGAGCATCATGTTTGGCGTTGGTAAATGTTTTTCCACCAGATATGCTCTGTAGCAATGCTGCGAGAATGTAATAACTAAGCTGTGAAACTATGTAACAGTTTCCACTAAGCAATGTAGTTATGCGAGGAAGATGCGCAGCTCAAGTATGCGATGTATCGATAATAGGGAAGCCATCTATAGCCCACATTCGTAGCATCTTTCCAAATAAAATTATAGCTTAGATGGGTCTGTTTCCAACAAGTGCTAAACTATGTGTACCAATGAATATATTATGATTGGTGGAAGCCAATCAAATCCATAGCAAAGTAGCATAGTACATCTCTTGTTTTTTTGTTGTTTTTTTGTAGTTTAACTCTGAAAATCCTTCAAAAATAAAGTAAAAAGGAACTGGAGGGCTATTATGCTCGTTAACCCTAATTACCTCCACTGTTTCAGCGACACAACTCAACTTGATCAACAAATTAACAATTTTGAGTTCAGTTAAAACAAAAACGAGCAGTTTTTTCTCTTTGAAACTAGTTTAATAAAGTCCTGGGGCGCCGAACTTGGAGTCAATATCATTTATCTTAGCTCAGGCTATAGGGAACTAGCTCCAACTTGGGAATGTCGAGCCCAGCCATCGCTACTTGTGAAACTTTTTAAACAGAACGGAATGGAAAGAAATTTACTGTTGTAGCTTTATTAGCTCTGCTATAGCTGTCTCATTTACTACGAGTAGTAGATAGATTGTGGAGTATGATGTTTTTGATCTTCAGGCTAGAAGTAGTGTCAGTACAATGGAGTAGTTTGTCTTAATTCTAAGTCATAGGAATGAATTTATAGTTGGTAATGGTATACCGTGGTGATCCTGAGGTGTAAAATGTCTGATTCTCATGCATGAGGGTGCAAATTCGAAACCAATGATTGCTAAGTACCAATGTGACTTTTTTCAAGTTATACTTACTTTCTAAGATTATTGAGATACCATTAACATACGGTAAGGGATAAAAAGTATTCCATCACCCGAGTCGGCTCATACCCAGTCTGTAGCTACACCACATTTCATCAAAATCCTTTGAGTAGTTTCAGCGTGATTGACGGACAAACCAAACATCCAAACAAATAAACTATTACATTTATAATATTAGTCAGTTTTATTTCAATCATAAAAATTATGAAATGATCACAGGCTGAGGAATTGTGAAGTTTATTTTATATGACTTTGTTTTTATTCGACCGTAAAGGCGAAACACTGGGATGTGCTAATTTTGTTATGGGCATTGTTACTGCTTTTACTCTCCAGTGAATGTGCAAAATTATTCTCACATAAAAATAATGGAAGGGTAGCGATTATGATAAAAAGGATTTTCTAATTCAGACACTTTTGTTTTAAGTCTCTCGTCATTAATCTAATATTTATGCTTGCATCTTTGGAAAATGTTCCCTTATCTAGTAACTACGGAGCTGCGGATAACCTAGCGACTTACTGGAGTACTAGCTCGAAAAGCAGCATAAGGAACGGGTGTTTTTTAATCAGTAAAAGTCTGACACTCTTTCTCGCCTTGCCCAAGGTGGCCCAATTTTCCCAACTCAGAAAAAAAAATGTACATTCCAGTATTGCAAATTACTTTTCCAATCCACAAAAATGCAACTAGAGAATCAACAACAAAACTTTAAAAGTCACACACAAATAAAAAACGGCGACGCAATGAAATGTTAAAAGCGAAAATAAAATAAAAATAGTAAAAGAGAACAAGTTTTTATTAATATCAGACTCGATAGCCGCAAATAGTGAATCCAATATGAAAGGTAGAATACCGCTTCGGATTTCATCGAAACACCCGTTTATTTTGTAACAAAAATTCACAAGCGAATGATCCGGGAAAAAGAGCTATCTAAAAATAAATGAAACAACGCGATTACTCCCACATTTTACTTGAGAAAAGGATAATAAGATTGAGATTATATGGTACAATACAATACTTAATAAATAAATAAACTGGATGTTTTTGTTACAACGCTTTGGTATTAGGGATCTCGGTTGTCTTTAAATATTAAGTATTATGATATTTTTGTTACAACATCAACAATTCATTGCTGGACTATGCATAAAACTCTGTAGTTATGGCCTTTTGCTTTCGGATTGGAGATCGCAAAATGTATTCTACTCTGATATCACTATACAGAATCCCTTATACGTATTGTTTTATGTACTTTTTTTAACGATTTATTGTAGACCTTGCGTTCACCAGTATTATACGTATTTCTATGTTTCCGAGGCTATAATAATTATCTTACTTATATTACACATACAAAAGTTTGAATGTTTGTGTGTATATTTACTCAATCACTTCAAAACGGCTGAATGGGTCGGGATATAAGGAACAGGGAAAGCCGCTGGCAGAAGCTTGAGTAAAATATAGGGCAGTGTTTACATTATTTCAGCCAAGTACATTATGCAAAATTCCAATTACAAAAGACGGCCAATTGTAACTTTTCTGTCATACTTAAAATCTTTGTAACGATGTTTGATACCATGAAATGTAATCATTCTTCTCCATTCTGCCCCTCTATCAACACAATGAGAAACTCCTTGTCCATTTCACCACGAAATACACAAAAAATCCTAAACTTATTCAGTTTTTCCACCAAATCACAAAAGTTTCTAACATGGAATCATAGCGTCCTTTTTCAACACATCTGTCTTTGTGTGTAGGAAAGAGAGATCCGAATCGTGGTAAGTAAATAGGTTGATACCATGCTTGTTATGGAAATCAAGGATGTAATTTGCCTTCGGTTTTTCTTTGTTAACTTTTTCTGGTACGTAATAAATAATTTTGGGGGTACACCCTTCCTGATTCTCGAGATTGGATTTGATATGTTAATATTTTTGATACGAGTAAATAAAATAATCATGAGTGCTTGCTTTGGTTAGAATTAGATGAGCCAATATGTTTTGGGTATTTTTTCCGTGTGTAGGTATTTTTGATTGTTTCGATGAATTGTGTATTTTTACCTGTGTGCTCTTTAGCTGTATTAGAAGTAAAAAATGTGTGGAATAACATTGTGACTAATACTATAGGCTAGAAAATGATATTTATATTGATACATATAATTTCAAAAGATTTTCAAATAGATGTCTGATGTCGACGAATGCTTTGATGCGGTCTCTGTAATGCATGTTATATTGTTAATTCAAATGAATCAGGAAATCTTTCTTTACCCGTTCTTTTATTTAGGTAATATCCCGAAAACATTCTCCTAAGTCTGAAAAATATTATGCTGAAAACAGCATCAAAATCACTTTAGCCAAACGCGTGATAATTGCGCACCAACCTACATACATGCATACAATCATACAGGTCAAACATAGAACTTCCCTTTTTTAAAGTCGATCAATAAATAAATGTGGAGAATTTAAACAAATTATTTACATTTTTATTCCAAGAGCTCATCCAATTGAGAGACACCAATTGATAAAACACCAAAAAAAATTTTATTGTTTTAACAACGAGGTTGAAAGAACAGAATTGAGAAATGAAAGCAATGCAATTTATTGGTTAATCAATAAATGTTGGATTAAAGAGATAAGTGGAACAACGGGAACGATTTCAAGGAAATTCATATTTGAATGCGAAATTTTGTTGTTCAGTGAATTTGGTTTAAAAGAGCTTTTTATATCGGTGTTATTTGCCGAAACAAAGCATTTCATGGGAATTGTTTGAGGGTGCTTGATGGCAATAAGAGAGAATTTTGGATTATGCTCTTTATTTGTGAACCCTAGATACACTATTTTCTTCGGTTTTGCATTAGTAGAGCCATAGTATATACAACGAGTGGAATATTAGAATTTTTGATATTTTTGACTACATGCAAATTGAGGCGCCTGGTATTTTAGTTTTAGATTCCTAACCCCAAAAAGGCGGGCAACACACTTGTAATGCCTCTGGTGCTTCAGGTGTCCATGGGCGGCGGCGATTGTTTACCGTTAGGTGATACGTTTGCTCGTTTACCGGCTTATACCATAAAAAAGATCTGAAAAAGCTGAGAGCGCATTTCAGGGATGTGAAATTATAAAACAAAATTGGTCCCGATACATCTTTATATCCCGTCATTATCTATCGAAAAAAAATCTTTGATTCAAATCCCACTCGTTTTATCTTTAAAATCGATATTCACAGTACTGTAATACATCAAAACGTTATTCTCAATTCAACACACATACGGAAAACTGACTCCTAAAGACATCATTGTAGATAACATCTTTGAGTCTACTTCTAGATGCTTTGCAAGATATATTGGAATTCATACTTTACGCGTAAGGGGGTAGAGTTCATTTCTCGTTGTTATTGGAGCGTGTGACAGTTGAACAATCGATTGCTCTGGTGACAGCTATTGAAAGGGTTGGCTTTACACTGGGACACTATTGATGAATGCTATCAAATACCTTTTCAAAGAGTTATGGACTAGTGTTTATTGGTTAGTAGACCTTTTCTTACCGGGTCTTGTTTGACTGATAATTATGGAGATAGCTTACATACTTTAATTTTAAGTTTGAATGTGGGAGAATCATGCTTCGACACGAATGGGCAGGCTCGACCACGATACCACGGCCTCACAGAAAAATGATGGGAAACAACGCTTGCGATGTGGTTTGTTGTGTGAGTAATTGGGGAGGAGAGTAATTGAATAAATTAAATCCGGTAACCTTCCTGGAGCCCCAAGGTCTAATCTTTCCGATCCCCGAATCCTAAACAACCCATAAATTCATCTAAAACACGCATCAAAAGCATGCACTTTCCATATAAAAAACCATAACTTAGTTAAGTCCGTTTCCACCAGTACTAATTAAAATGATTGGTGGAAATCAAACGTATCCACAGCAACGTAGCATAGCACATTTCTGGTGGAAAAGCACCCTTCCCTTACCAACGATGACATTTCGATAGAGAATTCTCCGATAAATTGTGTCTGCGAAACTTGTGACATCTGACAGTCGGTACAAGCGGTGAAGCTAAACCTCTTTATCTGCTTCCTTGAGTCTGTTCTACAAACGCTACGATGCAACGTTCTAAAGACGAGAATATTACAACTTATATTTTTTATTGGATAAGTCATCAAACTAGTAGACAGAACTGATGGCAAGTAAGATGAATTTTATAAATAAAGTTACGTTTGATCTAGTTAACTAATCTTCTTGAAACTTTGTTTACATTAAATTGAGAGTAAGAAAAAGGAATAGGTATACGGGACAAAGTTGACGGATGACATCGTAAAATCATACATATGAAGTTTGTAAGGATACAAAATCCCAACAAACAACAGTTGGGCAGAAAGCCCGCCAGCCACGATCACCTCGCCTGGTCGGAGGATCCTCTTTTTCTTAGGGAACTTTACTCTCACTTCCCTAAACTTATTAATAAGAACATGACCAACTTAAATATTGTGCATCTCTATGATAGATCGATGACAAGGTAGAGGTGTAGGCAAATCCTGACAGGCAGAGTCACTGGTAAAATTTAGTCTAAGATATTTCCAGAATAATTGGCAATAACGTTTTATAGTTATAACTGTTGTAACAACGGTATCTTATTGATGTGAATTGTTTCGTTTCGTTCGGAATAACGGTTATTGTGTAAGTTTTGCAATAACGTGTTTATTGTTCTGGGTCCGTGATAACGTTGTGGTCAAAGTATTGAAATTTTAGACCGAGGATTGCGTAAACGGATTTTATTGGTGAATGTTTTTAGAGCTGTTTAGTCGTTGTGCGTCGATTCGACTTATTATAAAAAAAATCGAATAACTGTTAGATAATAATGATAAAAGTCATGTAAAAAGTACCCGAATTAGCTTCTCTGAGTTTGTTTACTAAAAGTTGAAAATAAAAAAATGTCCTAAAATCCTAACGTAAATGTGTTGCAAAGCCCATATCTCGAGTCCAGCTCTATCGATTTCGCTAATTCTTTCTTTGTTGCATTTTATTAGGACCAGGAAATAGGACTTATGTACCTAACCTAACCCTAAAGGCCGGCAACGCACATGTTACCTTTGGTGTTTCGGGTGTCCATGGGCGGCGGCTTACCATAAGGTGATCCATATGCTCGTTAACTGGCTTATACCGTAAACAACAGAATAAAAAAAACCGCGGTGAAACAAAGTATGCAGGTGCCCTAGTTTATATTTACTCGTATATTAGAAGTCTCAGTGAAGATGCACAGTTAAGCAATATCAAATTCTCTATATCCAATCCAAATATCTAAAGAGAAATCAATTCTCCGTATATTGAACTCTCAGCGGTTCCCTTGACCGTAACACTTAGGATGGTTTATGTTAATTCCCTTTTCCGGACAGTACGGGGTTCGAGGACGGGCTGAACACAGCCGTAACGGTCGGCCATAATCGTCACTGGGAATAGCCTTTGTCAATGGCTCCTATGTCCGGTTGTTCCTTTATATAAATTACTATTTCCTCACCGCAATAAAAGTTGTGTACTAGTATGTGTGATATATATAAGATGTGCCGTAGTATTATTTTCTTAAATCGTATATACATACATATATTTTTTTATAATCACCAATACACATAATGACACATTTTTAATCACCAATAGGGTAGAGAGTAAGCACTGCATATAATTCCATGAAATAGGGGAGTGGGTACAATTTATTTCAAAGTCAAAGTTAAAGTCAAAGACAAAGGCATTTATTTCAATTAATCCTAAATAAGGCACTTTTGAAACGTCAAATTGAATTGTCCGTCAGTCTGTCTGTCAGTGAAGCTAGGCGCTCGTTCCAAAGTGTAGCTTCGAATGGAGAAGAACGAGCAAGAAACTCCATCGTTACTCTTTTAAAAAGAAGTTTTTTACAATTTCTCTGATACACTATTTATCTATTGTATATATATGTAGGAACAATGTAACTACAATACGTCAAAACTAACGGGACAATCAAACCAATTTGTAAAGAAAATAAAATAGCGGGTTATTTCAAACATAGTGCCCACATATGTACACTTACAATTTTGAAATAATGCTTCTATACAAATAATAATAATATATAATTTAATCTTTCACATAAAAAAAAAAATCTGCTTGATGCCACAGGATCCCTAGACTGCATTGGAATAAATTAATACTTTAAGTTAACGTGTAACTAGTGATCGTATTTGAGCATTGTCTAGTGTGAGCGAGTGTCCAGTGGAGCCGGACCAACATGCTGCCAGGCATTTTTATCCTCAATATAATCTGACAGTTTATAATATGCCTGTTTACACAGTTCACGCTTTATACAAGATTTAAATTTTTTCTCGTTCAGATTCAGTATGGTAGATGGTAGTTTATTAGAACATTTAACACAAAAACCCATGAAGGATTTCTGCACTTTGGACAATCTGAATTTGCGGTATAGCTAACTTATTTTTACCTCTTCAATTGTTGATTTTTTCTCACGTACATAATATTTTCGTAAATGAATTGAGAAGGCACTGTAAGAATATTTATAGATTTAAACAGTTCTCTCAAAGATTTGCGACGGGGCAAGTTATATATTGCTTGTTAGTTGTTAGTTAGTTATTTATTTATGGAGGAAAGTCATCTAATGACTTCTCCCGCCTTGAGTGAGGCAAGAGGGAGTGTCAGACTCTTACTGATCTAAAACCACCCTATTTAATTTTCTGCTTTGACCCCCGGCAACCAGTTAGGTCGTCCGCAGCTCCGAATACACATTCTAGATTCCGTGTTATTACCGAGAAGTTTTCAGAAAACCAAAATCCAATTAACTAACCCGGGAATCGAACACAGGACTTGCAACTACTCGACTAACGACACAGTTGACCTGGCTTGATTTACAGTTTACAGTTTATAAAATACTAACTACCAGTAAAATAATAATTCGACGGAACATTGTACAAATTGCAACGATAACTAGTATACACCAACACATCGACACAACTATCGCTACACAATATCCCTGTGTGGGTATTCCGTAGTAATGTGCATAAAAACGTTTGTTAATTACGCACACATTGGTATATACTATAAATTATTGTGTCGGTATATGTAAGAATTTCGTAAAAGATTTTATGAATAAAAACAAGGGTAGAGATAAAAATAATACTTAACAAACATTTAATAAATCGAACAACGAACGATCGAGCTACTATAATTATACCTATACAAATATATCTAAAGGAATCTTCTCGTCGTATATTTATGTTATTGAATGCATTACAATATTTCGAAACACTTATTAATTGCACGTTTGGCGTAATGGTTAACGCTTTGAGTCTTCAGGCAAAGTGTCGCAGGATCGAACCCAGCAACAACGAGTTCTTTTTGTAGTGTTTACCAAATATTTTTAAACAACATCTAATTCTAAATTTCTAATCATTCGATACTTGAGTATTAAATTTGTAATGTTTGTGGCGACCACGGAACTCTCGAGTCATTTTATTTAGCCCGTTTATAAAGTAACTACCGTCAATTCTTTAAATATTTTCCAAATCACCCAACTTACAAAATAAAATTATATTCTTAGTTGTCAATTTATGAGCATTTCATTTTCATAGTTTATTGCTACATAATTCGTGTGTAAAGCTCAACATGTCTCAACACTTCACAAATTTGAAAAAGGCAGAAGTAATTATTTTGCACGAACAAAAGATAGATCTTTTGTTTTAGATAGATCTTTTCTTTAGTGAAATAGAAAGGCGCTTAACGATATCGGTGAGTAAATAAGATAATTATTATGTTGATATTCTGGGTAATTGATTGAATTAATTATTTTCACTTATTTATTTAAGTTCTCTATATTTTTAAATATAATAAAATAATGTTATTATTTTATGTTTTATAAATATAATAAAATAATAACATAAAAAAATTAATGAATATTAATATTTGAATAATGAATACTTTTTTATTATTATTGATAAATTTATTATTAAGAATAAATAATTATTTAATTATTGTTTAATAAATTTAAAACTTAATCTATTTTAATTTATATTAATAGGATACTAATAATAATATTTTCTTAAATTTTTTATTAATCCTGTTCTAACTTAAAGGATTTTAGTAGCATTTTATTACTGTGTATATATATGTTGATTATAAAATATTGTATAATTATTGTGTTTACAACTAAAGCTACTTGTAGTTATATTTTATTCCTATTGATAAATAACTTTATAGTGTTTCGTGGTATTTTAAATAATATATTTTTGTTTAATAGTGTAAGTCCATGCAGTTATGGGTGCGCAGATATGCGGAGACTGGTGATATTGAAAATTGCCAAGTTGGGCCGAAGCCGACGGCAAATTCGTCAGCTCGGCACTACGACATCGTAGCCAGGCATAAGGTTGATCCCTTTTTCAACGCGCACTACAGCAACGGCACTCGATGTCTTCACGCAAACAATAAGGAGGCACCTGCATTCTGGTTTAAGGTGCAGGAAGCCACCCAAAAAGATATTACTGCCCACAATGCACCAGGAACAGCGGTAAATTTTGCCAGAAGTTTTATAAATTTTAATAGGGCTAATAATGTGGTTATATTTACCGATGTAAAGAATTAATTTCATGCTAGCAGCATAAAGTTGAAATTTATTTGTATTGAATTTTTTTTTGGGTTAGCGCTGACTTATATCGATTTCTAAATCAGTCACTGAGCCATCAGCCAAATTATTTATAGTCCAAATTAACTACAATGTTTATATTTTTAACATAATATTATAATGCAGTCTAGAAAATACGGTGAAGTGATGTTATTGTTATGCGGTTAGAATTTGTCATAATTTCTTTCTATTCAACATGTTGATTCACTTCACTTCTCATTTTAATAACTTATGTAACTGCTGTTCAACTAATTTGAAACATTATATTTACGCTCATCCTTAACCAACTTAGAATATGATTCGAAATGTTATAATGTTAAAAACTTATTTGTATTAATCGTCACATTTTTTGCTAACATATTGCCCACTCAATATTGAATCTTATAGCAACCGCCTTAAAACACAAAATGGAGAATTCTAATAACAAAAATTTGCTAATTTCAAGAAATAACAATTTTTACTGTGAAGCGAAAATTTGGAAAAAAATGTTTTAATTAAATTTTTACAATAATTTTATTTTTTAATACTTTTTTAATTTTAAATTTTAATATTAAAAAAAATATATATATAATGTTTCTTATTGTTTAATAATAAGTAATATACTATATTAAAATTTAATTTATTATTGTTTAATTAATAATAAAAAATAATATTTAATAATATTTTTTTTTGTAATAATCATTAATTAATAAAAAATTGTTTATGAAAACAATTAATAACATTTTTTATTTGATTTATATCCAATATTTATACTTTATTTCTATAAAAATAAATTATATGTAATAAAATAGATATCGTTTTATTTACCGACTTAAATGCTTCTTTTATAGTCTGATTTTATTATACAGAAAACAAAAATAAACTTAACAAAGACAAACAACGAAATAAAATACATCTAAAAAATACGTTTTGCTGGTTTCGAACCCACATCGGCGTAGATGGAGACGATTTGAGTAAGCTCGTTGAACCACTCGTCTACGAGCACTACGTCTATTTCAGTGAAAATGTTGAACCATATCATCAATTGTAAATATTTTTAACCTTACCCATCTATTAAATTATAAAAATACATATACCGACACAAAATTTATAATATATACCAATGTGTGCGTAATGGTCAAACGTTTTTATGCACATTACTACGGAATACCCACACAGGGATATTGTGTAGGGATAGTTGTGCCGATGTGTTGGTGTATACTAGTTATCGTTGCAATTTGTACCATGAAACATCTAAAAAGAAAAGAAGGAAATCAGATATGATATTCCTTACAATTTATAGTCTACGATTCGACATAAATCTTCTCGTTTGACAACCCTATGCGACAATTTCGTTATAATTTGCAAGCGCTCGGAGGAGGTTAGTCGATTAATTTCAACTTAACTGTTCAATCTTCAGATCCGTGCTGATTGAATAACTAACCGACTGAGCTAGAACTTAGAGTTCATTTTAGTACTGGCATTCAAAGATGTGTAGTTGCTTTCTGCATGTGTACTTAGACAAGTGTGTCAATCGGTTTGAAGAGATTCGATTTCCACTAATTACTCTAGATAGTTTAATTTCTTCATGTACTTGTTTTAGAATCGATAAGCAATTCCAATTTTGCACTGATAGGATGGTTTTAAGGAATATGGTATTGTTATATCAATCAGTTTTTTGAATGCACGGTTGACGCAAGGGCTGGGTCTATGGCTGCCGTGCAACGGGTATGGGTTGGATTCCCGCACGGAGCAACTCTTTGTATGATCCACAAATTGTTGTTTCGGGTGTTGGGTGTTATGTGAACTTAAGTATGTTTATAAACGTACCCACGACACAGGAGAAAACCCTAGTGTGGGGCAAAGACAAAAACAATTTTTTTTTGTTAGTTAGGAAAAATACCTGAAGCTACACTAATGCCTCGCCCCCATGTCCCTTTTTAACATTATAAAAAATGTCCAAATCCCTTTACAATACGTGGACCCACTTCAATAAACCACGCACTCATCGTTACTCAGCACGAGGCACAATGCGCGTTACAGTAAATTAACGAGCAGAGTGTACGCTGTGTGCAGTGATAAACGTTTATATCACGCCTGTTATTTTGCGAAAAGATGCAAATCCATGGTGTAGCCAGTTTATGCCTGCGTACGGCGCATCGCGTTCCGCGCACACCAGATCACCACAGATGGGGCCCAGTAGGGGTCATACCTGATCTGCTGACTGCCTAGCGGGTTTATCTGGACTTCGGATCGTAAAGCAGGAGTAGGAACGGCGTGGTTTTTAGTCAGTGAGTCTGACACTCCCTCTTACCGCGCCCAAGGCGAGAAAAGTCGTTGTGTGGTTTTCCACCCTCAAAAAAAGAGCATGATGGCACGATCTATCATCACGTTACAAGTTAAGAAACTTAGTATTTGATCACGCCAACAAAATTATGTAGCTGAGTAAGTCATCGAAAATTGATGTAACCGCGATTACCCAAGACTTAGTAGGACCAATAATAATAACTTTAAAACAAGTTTAGGCTCAGTATCGGCTGATAAACTGACGACCTGATCAGCCAATATTGGCTTTCATTATCAGCTCGAGTTGAAGCCAATGTTTATTAGTTTGTTGAACTAAGCTTGTTAACTTAGGAACTAGTTAGATATTTGCAGCTTAAACTCATCTTAGGCTTTACTTAGTGTTTAGACATAGGTAATTAGGTATGAGATGTTTATGTCGCTTGTGACTCTGGTATCTAGAGGTATTCTGACTACAAAAATTGGAAGTAGCTCGATTCTACGGTAATTTTAAGGTACACCACCTCAGAGGGCATCTGAAAGTAAAATCTACCGTCTGGTATCCTCATAAGAATATACTTAAATTGTATTGTTTGTTTGTCTTCCATTCACATCGCTATGAAGCGCTTTCATATAACCTGAATCAAGTCATATGCGTACCAAAGTCTGCCGTTAAAAAAGTGAAACTTAATTTAAACAAACCATATTTCCAAAAGAAACAAAGTAAAAACAAATACACCGAAAAATACTTACAAAACAAAACAAAACAAAACTTTAATTGTAACAGGGAAACGAAATACTTTTATTTGAAAAAAGTAAGAATGCATCTCAATTTGTGGAGACTGGAGACGCATCTGTTTGAGCGGTGGAGAAAGAAAATTACTTCGACTTGGCCATTAGTGGGTGTAACTTAGTCGTCACTTAGTCAACTTTTGATGGAGGATGCCTCAAGTTATGATGCCGATACAACTTATTCAGAATTATATTTTACAAACTGTTGTGGAAGCTTTGCTGATTGAATTGCCTTGTTAATCGAGAAGTTGGTTGTGTGGAAAAATATTAGACGGGTTCGTCAAGTAATGTTTTTTTTTAATCCAATTTTGGCTAAACCTTCAATAATTTTGCAGAGTCTGGTCTCGTGTGGTTGTGGTTTCACATCATATCACATCAACAGCATAAAAGTGGCCATTGCTGACCAAAGGCCTCTGCCTACGTGGCGCATTAATCACCACGCTTGCTCCATGTGGGTTGGTGTTTTGAAACGTATAATTAGAAATTATAAGCTCAGATTTCCTCACGATGTTTTCCTTCACCGTTTGTCAGTGGTATCTTAGAAGGTCGTGTCTTTATCGTACATAATTAAATCAGGATCAAAATTTCACATGTGTGCACGGTGTGAGTCGAAACATTGAGTTATCCTGGTGTTTTTGAGACTCGTTTTAATACTTAAACTGTCTTAATTTTATTTCAGACCAAGTAAGTATTCCTTATTTACTTTCTTTCACGCCCCGGTAAATGAGATAATTAATTGGAAGTGTGTGTGGGCACCGCTTGCTTCAACGCGGACATCGGCCGCGCGCCCCGTGGGAGTTGGTTGAGTGGAAAGGTTGGCCATGTGTCACACAGCAGATAATCACTGTTATTTATGCCCCATTACATTCTATCTTGAGTTAATGTATATAAAGTTATCAAAGGACTTGTTTTATCAGGATAAAAATGTGGTTATGTAAAAAAAAACATAATAAACCCATCAGATAAAATAAACTGAATCTCAAGATTTATAAAAAAAAACCCAGGATGCAGGAGAAAATAGTAGAGGGTTGCCCCCTCTATTAACTTTTTTGTTAATTTACAAACATACAAGTTCACATACACATGACACTCAGACCCGAAACAACAATTTGTGGATCACACAAGGAGTTGTTCTGTGCAGGAATCGAACCCGCTACACGTTGCTCGGCAGCCGGTTGCCCAGCCGCAATCTGTGTAAACTGTGCAATCGATTACTTTTTATTATTGATTCAGATTTTTTAAATAAACCTTCCCTTTTGACTAATAATTATTAAAATAAAGTACCGTACACGAAGAAATTAATAAACCTACAGTACTGATAATGAAACTAAGAAAACTTCAAAAACAAGCATATTCATTCGTAGATCTTGAAACTAAAATCCCAAATGACCCTGCTGGCACACTTTACGTCCAAAAAAGAAAAAACTTTAAATAAAAAAAGTCCTCGTTCCATTGTCAGTGTGTCCGTGCACACTGCACTCGATCCACACTTCCGATACAGCGGCCATTGTGCTCCCCACTAATATACAACGCATATTGTTCGACGCCCTTTCACAACATTTTCGCAATGTGAAAACTTTCCGGCCATATCTAGTAATTTATTGTTGTACGTACGTTCGTGTTCGAGACATCTTTGTGTTGTGTGTGTATAGTTTGGATTTTTTTTTTTGGAAAATTTCTTAATGAGGTCAGTTTTGTAGTTTTGTGGCGACACATGACAAGTGGACAGATGATAGATGTCGCATATAGATGACCGACAAGCAAATCAACGGATGATTTTATAAATTCTATAGGTATCACATATAAGTTTACATGCGAATAAACATGGATAGAAAATCCTAACGAACAACAGTTGGGTAGTTTTTGTTTTGTTATCTAAAGAAGATGTCTTCAGGAGATAGATTATAAAATGTCTTCAATAACTTTAGGTAAGAGCAGAAAGTAGAAGAAGAATGAAGAAAGTAGATGATTATGGGGTAGACTCTAAAACGATTTCGGATGCCTAGATTGGATAAATTATTTATTGGGGCCATATCAAAATGAATAGCATTGTAATGTTGGAAATGGAAATGTATATTGAATAAAGCGGGTGTTATCAAAATTATCGCTATAAACAGAGATCAGATTCACCTCTAATTCTAGCTCAATGAAACCCATGATGCGCCATGTATGTAAAACCTGGCTTCCATATATCTTCGCCGTCAATCCATACTAACCAATATATCCTGACTCATTGCCACCTCATCAATTGTTTCGCCAATACAGGGTCATTCATCAAGCTCTCGCCTCTAGTCTCCCTTCCCGTTTAATTGTACACCATAATGGCTTACAATGCACCAGTAGGATTACTCTGACGGAACACTAGGATAACGTGGACATCCGACGAATTTACGATGTCATAACTTACCCGCAGACGCGGCGGCCATGATGTTATTTTGTAATTTGTCGGTTTATATTTTTGTGACGTTTTGTCGTTAGAAAGTGTTGTGTATTGTGTTCGGTTGTAACGAGTTTTGGTTTCGGGAACAGTTTCCGTGGCGTAAGTTATCTGGTTCCACGTAATTGGCTGTCACTGGTATTTTATTTTGTTCAAAACGTTTCGACTGTTAAAATTTTCAAACGTTGGTAAATGTATCGCAGAGTTGTTTAATTTAACAGTTGTTATTCCTGATATGTTTCAGTAATCACTAAATCGTTGAAAAACTTAAAATATCCGGAAATGCTACCTCAAGGCTGCATTTCTCTGCTCCGTTCCAGAGGACAGAGAGCCTAAGTGGGCTTTTCCACCAGAGATGTGCTATGCTACGTAATCATATTCATTGGTACACATATAGCTTGGCACTGGTGGAAACGGACTCAGTTAAGCTAATTTTTTTATTTGGAAAGTAGCGTGCTAAGTAGCGTACATTGTATGGATATGTGCTACGGATGGCTTCCCTACTTACTAACTATCGATACATCGTACACTCCAACTGCGTATCGTTCTTGCAGATAGTTTAGCTATTACATCTTCGTAGCATAGCTACATAGCACATCTCTTGTAGAGAAGCACCCCATGTTTACCAGACCCGCTAGCTAAGAACATTTTATCCAAAAAGGAATTCCATAAAGTAATTGTATTATAAACATTGTAAATAATAAAAGCGAATTAAACGCTAATTCCAATTACACTTATGTTAATTAACAAAGGAATGTTAATGTTTGTTAAATTAACGAGAGTTGTTTAACGTTTGTTAATATGTGCCGAAATTTACGAGTTAACATACGTATTAATAATTAACATCTTAACCGGAGAGATTTCATTTAAAGTTCAATTTAATGTGCTAAGTATATTTATGTAAGGAGTTTATGATTATGGTTAAGCTACACTTTTGAAGGTCATTTTGCGGATGGGTGATCGTGTACATCGATTTTCTTAAATATGTCTATGCTAGCTTCTGCCAGCGGCTTTGCTCGCATTTCCGTGGAATAAAATTTCCTTTCCTATCACACAATTCAGCTTATACCCTGTCTGTATAACATACTTCATCCAAATCCGTTCAGTAACTTCAGCGTGATTGACGCAACAACATCCAGACAAAATAAACAAATTTTTACATTTATGTGTGAAGATAGAAGTGCTATAAAATTGATGTGCAGTATTTAATTTTAAACCAAATTTATTTTTAGTTATGACATAAAATTGCTTACCACTACACCTTTCTGCCATTTTAAAAAGAAAAGCACTTCGTATAAAATAAAGCAAAACGTCTCTTAGAGAGTCTGAGAGAGAAAAATATGAAAAGGTTTTTCTTCTTACAAAATTAAGAAAAAAAAGCGAAAGAACGAAGATTTTTGTTAATTCTAGATAAGAGCATTCACATTTTTTCTCGATTTTTCTGCGAAGCCTGTGAAATAAAGTGTTTGTTATCTGTTTACAGTCGTTGGCTTGTTGCCTTTACATCACAATGAAGGATCGGGGAAGAAAGATTGGTGTCCTTCACTTTTTTTTTCTTTAGAAAACAAAGAGTGTCTTTTCGTCATGTCATAGAGGCTGGCTGGTAGGTTGAGTCGTCAAGCAATGTTATTAATTCAAGTTTGATATTTTTAAATTTTCAGTTACATTAGGTTTACCCGTGATGCGACAGTTATACTAACATACATACATAATCTCACGCCTGTCTCCCATGGAGGTAGGCAGAGACAATATAACGCCAATTGCTACGAATCTTACATATTTCTTTCGCTTTATCAACAGTTATTAGTCTATTCATGCATCTTTTCGGTCATTATGCAACCTGTACAGAAGCTTCATTTATAGGTTGCATGCATTCGTCAAATGACCCGTTATGAACAGAATATGTTACTTAAAAAACACTACCTTGAAATTATAACAAAAAAAAGACATAACCCTAATCCATAATAATATCTTCGAGATAGAAGATTAAAAAAATATGAACTTATATTAAAACACAGGATTTGAAGAACCTTTATAACCACTTTCATTATTTTAATCGTTTTTGTATGATAATAAACCGTTGCCGAGAATAAAGCGCTACTTGAGTATCATAAAACCTTTCCATTTTGTTCTGTGACCATAAATGCGAAGAACATTGTTCAGACTGCCTGAATAAATTACAACTACTAAACGAACCAACATTAAGATGGTATTATTGTTGTACTTTTAAATAACACGCACTTTATATAATTCTAGCTACTTCCACTCTCTTTTTCTCTAATAATATCAATTTAATTTTTACTTAAACTATTCCTTAGAAATGATTTTGTATCGAAAACAATTGCTCAGGACTGGGTTAATGTAACCATCAAATAACTCTGAGTACGACAATTACTTTTGTTTTCTATCTTTACTAAAAATGAGACCTGTAGCGGTAGCTACAGCACCACCGAAATCGAAATACGTGTCTTCACCCAAGTTTGAGAATAAGAAAACACCAAACAATATTCAATAAAATACAATGTTTTGCAAACATGAAAATACCATTAGCGAGCGTTTCAAAAGTTCAGTCGCTCCGTCCAAATAGTTCCAAATTAACTTCTTCAGCAATTAGTATGAACAAAATTATTATTGCGAATAACTTAATGAAAATTAATTGGGTTTCGTGTTTCGGGGTGGTCGGGACCTAAAAGTTACCGATGCAAGCTAGTGTTGTCTAGGAAAGTACGTGCTAGTAATGCTAATAGTTTTCTAGCGTAATGTCACGTGGTACGAGCAACAATAGAAATTACATTAAGGTTAGTTCCCCGAAGGTTCAAAATCAAATTATGTTTTGTTTTTTAAGGAAAAAGTGTGTTCATTATTTACTTACGCCACTCGCTCTGCACGATACAGAAAAAATCCAAGTGTAAAAAAATAGAAAGTTTACTCTTCGGACGAGTGTAACCAGGCGCTTTAACCCAAAATGCTTTGAGTTTGTTTCACAGGCAGACTTAGATAGATATATGTATTAGACTAGATTTAGACGAGATAACCAAATTAGTAATA
This sequence comes from Spodoptera frugiperda, assembly GCF_023101765.2. Taxonomy (NCBI): domain Eukaryota; kingdom Metazoa; phylum Arthropoda; class Insecta; order Lepidoptera; family Noctuidae; genus Spodoptera; species Spodoptera frugiperda. The sequence goes on along the minus strand of NC_064219.1, from coordinate 8,587,609 downwards.
CCGTTATGTCTGGACTATCCCAATTATACTCGTATGATACGTAATATACATAATGATGACTGCCCGCTTCACGTGGTAGATTGCAACCCGCTGCCGCGCAACGTGTAGCGGGTTCGATTCCCGCACATTCGTGTCTGGGTGACATGTGTATGTGAACTTGTATGTTTGTAAACGCATCCAAGATACAGGAGAAAATCCTAGTGTGGGACAAAAAGGTTGGAAAAAAAGAAAACATAATATTAAAAAATCAGTTGTGTGTTTAGTTTTTCTATTTCTATCTCCCCGTCTAGAATAAAAATGTAAATGTATATAAGACCAACTAAATTCTATGCTTATTTCAAGAAAGGTAAGCCTTAGTAATGAACCTTTTCACCTAAATAGACTAGACAAAATAATATCTGTCTAATTAGACCAACGAATGAGATAGTTTTCTAAGATAAGAAGCCCTTAGGGATCTGGTACCTATCGACCTACAATTTTAGTTAAAAAACGAAATTAAATCTTATAACCTTTAAAAAAGGTTTAATTTTATTCAACTGCTTCGTTTTTAAGAATAATTGGAAAGGGCGTTTAGTAAATTGTCACTAGACAGAATTTTGTTGCGACATACATTTTTTTATTGAAATATCGCGATGTACATTTATATACGAAGAAATGACGTATTTGGTCCCAATTCTATACTTTGATTCGTTTTATCTAAGTATTTTTATTTTATATGACACAATAAAAAAATCTGTAATTACTATTTTTTCATTGCCTAATTGACGGATTAAATAGATTTTTATTTTCATACCCGTCATCATTCCCATTTGTGAAAAATAGGCTTAAAATGTATGTCGTTATGAAACTACTCGCACGTACAGTAACTTAAAAAAGGTGTATAGAAGGTACGTCTCTGCCTATCTCTTAATATAATAAGTAGAGGAGTAGAATGACATGACGCACCCTCGTCATGGAAGCTACAGCCGCTTTATTTATGGTATAATTGAGCAGACAGCCCGCCATTGTGTGACTAACAGATTCAATAGTGGAAATAAATGAGAACTTCCACACGTGATAAATGTGATTAGTTACGTAGGTACGAATGAAAGGAGAGATATATATGTGTAGGAAATTGTGTGAAGTTGATCTATTTTGTTAGAGATGTACATTTCAAATGGTTAATGTTATTATGTTACTACACTTTTTTTTTCTTTTCGTTGTGGCCCGGAGGTTTAAGATGCTCAGTTCGAAATCTGGCAACTACTTTTTTAAATTATTTAGACACCACTGATTATTTATTTTTTTATTTTTTTATTCGACAAAAACTAATGCTTGGCTACATCCCACCTGATGGTAAGTAGTGATGTAATCGTTGATGGTGAGACGCACTAGTTTCTTAAGAGCCTATTCACTCTAGACTTGAAGACACCCACATTGTAGTCCGATGGAAAAACTGATTGATATTTATTTTTTATAAACTGATTAACGATGAAGAAAAGGATCGCGAGGAAAACTGGGCTTATAATAACTGCTTCTAATAATAATAACTGGGCAGAAATAGCCAACCCGCATTGAGTAAGCGTGGTGAACTGGTGATTACTGCTCAACCCTTGTCCGTGCGATAAGATACCTCTCAGTAGTGGCCACTTATAGGCTGTTGAAATGATGTGTGTATAACATTTTTTTAACAATAGAAAATTATCATATATCAAATAAACTTTATCTCCGTGAGTAAGAGTAGTTTTGACGAGCATCACAATCAGACACAAAACTACTTTGTTCCTGCCCAGTGCCGGAACCACGCAGTGATGATACTTACTAGTTCCACGCGCAGTACAATCAGTCGATCCCTCAACCAACAACGTAAAAGAAGTAATTTTGATAAATTTCGATGGTGACAAAAATCTCATTTTAACCCGGACAGAACTCCCTATTACACGAAACAACACAACAACTGACTGACAGAGACTGTGGACTAAATAACTTCACTTCGAGAAAAAAAAAACAAGGCAAGATGCTATGTAAAAGTTATTTCATTATGACAAAATTGTGCCTCGTAAGGCGAACCGTGACACGGTACGGTGGACACCAGTCAATGTTGGGCTCCTTCGGCCTTTAATTAAAATAGGGACGTCACCGTAAGGTAGGGATAAAATGTACCTATTTTCTTTTTAAATGGTCTATATTTTGCCTGTTGACAACATAGGTAGGAGAAAGGCCAGTTTATTGCGTTGCGCGTTTTGCTTTTGTTTGGAAGAAATAGGTGTTGATTGAAGTATTTTTGTCGAACAGGGATAAAAGTTAAGAAAGTATTTAATTTAAGGTTATTAAGAGTAATTTCAAAATAATGACATGTCTCATGGTAAATTTTTATGTAAGAGAAGCATATTTTTTAGCCAAACTTAAAAAATATTCTATGTTCCGTATATGGGATTACTTTGTCTAAAATAACAATATTTTTGTTTATTTGATGATTAGAACTAGAAAATAATCAAATAAAGTAAGATAAAAATTACCTGTTCTATAACCCCATACGAGATATAACTCTTATAACAAATCACCATGTAAAAAAGGTCAAGGCAAGGTAAGATAAAGTCATGATGTTACATAACATTTAAGAAATTTCTGCGTAATATAGCGTTTTCCTTACCCTGCGGTCTTCTCTCCGTCTGACTTCGTTTCCGTAGACGCCTAAACGTGAACGTAATACGCTTGATTTATTACATTTGTTTTCTTAATTAAATGCGGTGCCTACACTTCAACTTCCTAACTCCTAAGTTTCTAATGAAATTCATAATGCCTTTAGCGGCTTTTGCATGACGTAGATACATATAAATTTTGTTTGTTTGTGTTACTTACCTTAATGGTGATAATGAAATGAATAATAATTGTACCAGTATGTCAAGTAAGAAGTATAAGGGATTTTGACATAAAAACCAAATTATAGTAGTAGTAAGTAATGAGCTATAACTATAACTATTGCCTCGTTGGTCGAGGTTGCTCGTTACCGGGCAAGGGGTCTTGGGCTCGATTCTCGGGTTAGGCAAAGTATTAGGGCTCTGTTCCGGTATATATGGCAATAGACTCACCGCCTATTCCATGGGACTTATAACACAAATGGTGAAAACTGGATCTACTTTTGTACAGTGCCATTACGTGCATTTTTTCCTATCCCTTCCGGGATAAAAGGCATGACGATACGATAAATAACTAACTAGTTTAAAATTAAAATAGGAATAAAAATCTGGGTTACTTACGGAATCGTCTTTAATTTACTGTATAACTGTTCTACATACCTGTAACAAAGAGGAGTAATTAATTATTTAGTTACTGAATAATAAGCTTTGAAATCTATACGACTGTCATTAGCAAGTTCTTATTAAAACTGTTTAGAATATCCTATTAATTGGATTACTATAATAATTGGAATAAGTTAGTTACTGATATTCACAATTCACAAGAAATAAAATAGGACGATAAAAAATTGATATCCAGTAAAAAAGAAAATGTTTTTGAAACGTTTAACTGAAATTAAATACATTCAACTTTACCATCGAATTACGGCTTTCAAAAGATTTTTTTTCAAACAAAAATCATCGAAAAACATCACTCGTACACACGCTGTATCGCTGACAGCGCCCTCTACGAATCGTTTCTTCAAACATTCTTCATTTGTTTCCATTTCTCCTTGGCAGCTGGTAAAGTAGCCATTCTTATTCCGGCCGCGCCTGTGTTTTGTGTACGTATTACCGATTTTATTTAGAAGCGTCTGTTTTCCGATACACCCTTTTATTTTGAATTGGTTGTTTTATACTGTGTTTCAGACTTCAGTCATACTGAACGCAACTAACTACCTATGTTAGAAAACGAATTTAGAGTTCTTTGGTGACGAAATTGTTATTTTGGAATGCTTACAGTTTTGAAATGTGTCCAATGTTTGACAAACGGCCATTTTTTTAGTTTGGATGTTTGTCCGTCAATCACGCTGAAACTACTGAACAGATTTTGATTAAAATTTGGTATAAAGACAGGCTGTAAGTTGACTTTCGTGATAGAATACTTTTCATCCCACGGAAATGCGGGAAAAGCCGCTGGCATAATCTAGTTATAACTAAATTTAAAACTAAATTACGTTTACAGTAAAATACACCATTTCCACGAGTTACCGAGTGTCTTGTAAACTACATCAAACAGCATCAACTATATCCTTTCTCTGGGAGAAAATGCTTAACGCACTAAAGTCGCCTATGTACTTCAGTTTTTACATGAACCATTACAAATAAGTAAGCATATAGTACAGTAAGGATGCCAATATCCTTAATATCTTGTCATATAACGCAGGATCACAAAAACAATTGGAAGTAATTCCTTCATAATATGTATTTAATGGAAAACCTTATGAGTCTTAAATTGTTTTCCGCTGAACAAAACAATTCATTTCACTCGGAACACTGCTTTGAAGAAAACTTCGCTTCCGTATAAAAGTTTTCACATTTCCGACGCCCAAATCTTGAAAATAAATGCGCAGTAGTCACATGTATTCTGTATATCTGTATATAGGATTCAGGGACTGATACAGATGTCAGTTGACGGTAAACGTGTGACGTATTTCGAGAGAGAAACAAAACAATTTGGTTACGCAATTGTATTGACTGTTCAAGGTCATGGGGTTGAACTTTCTGTTGTGTAGTGTTGATAAGTTCTTCAATGCGATAAGGATTTAGGAAAAATTGTGGAGTTTAGGTAATCGTTGTAGCGTGTGACTTACTTCTTATTTAATGAAAGTTATGCCAAATAGTGTAATTTGGTTAAGATTATATTGTGTAGTATAAAGTACCCAGTGTTATGCCCAGGATGTTTAAATATTATAATTATACCAAGTTTCATTGTAATCGGACCGATTGTGTTTGCGTGATGCGTGAGTATACAGACAGATAGACAGAAGAAAAGTTTTTTACTCACATTTTTGGCTTTAGTGTCTTTCTAGTAACACTATTTTATATATTTTTAATGTACAGAATTAACACTTCTACAGTTTTATTATATGTATAGATTTTGCTTAACCTCCCAACGAACGATAGACACTTAAAATGCAACATTATAGAATGAAATAAATCTAATATATGTAGCTCCATCGTACCAAAAAACTTCACCCCACATAATCGAATGTAAGACCGAATTCTCAATTCACCACACAGGAAATACAAACGGAAACCGATTTATTTTTCCTTATCTATTTGATGAAACATGAAACATGGGTTCAGGAGAAATGTTCCCGGAATTTGTGCCATTTATAATATTGAGGTAATAAGTAAAGAGCCTTTGGCTATTAAAGGGTCAAGTCGACTAGAAGATGATCGTCGAATGACCGCTAAACCAATATGGCCTCCAATAAAGTTGTGTTTATTTGACACAAATTTGTTTGTGCTGAAGGAAACCAACTGCCGTTTGGGGATTGCGATGATTAAATTATTAGAAGTAATATTTATAGAAAAGTTGTTATTAGAAATTAGGTTTTAATATATTGTATGTAATAGATTTTTTTTGGTAAATTAATGTATTTTTAAATGTTCAGTATTCTCTAGGGGTTCCGGATCGAACCAAGTGTAGGAAAGGGGTGGATTTTAGTCAGTAAGTGTCTGACACTCCCTCTCGCCTCGCCCTATGCGGGAGAAGTTATTGGATGATTTTGCCTACTATGTGACTATTGTTTTCGTGGTTTACTAAATAAAAATGAATTCATGAGATAATATCATAAGTAAGTATGTATTAAAACCAAGGTACAATGTTAAACTAAAAACATTCACACGTAGCGCGTAGCAAATCGTAGTAGTTAGTAGCACAACGGCGTAGCATTTCGTAGCACATGTAGTAAAGTTATTATACCCACCATATTCTCATATAAACAACTCAGTTTACAGTTTCTTATTGTTGTTTAACCGTTATATAACTCTGTGCACTTGGAAATAAAGTTGATTATTGTATGATTAGCTGTATGAAGTTATGAGCTGAATAAAACCTGCTATCACACTCGCCACGCCACCGCCTCACGCTGTGTGAGGTTTTATATTTTCACATCAAATCTTACTTAGTGTGTAGAGTAACGTATCTCATAATAATATAGTACTGGGAGATGGTGGAACAGTTTATTTACTGTTATTGTTGGAATTTTTATTTTGTACCACTTATTATAACGTTCTGTTTTGTTTGGCTGAATTTCAAAATGTTTAGAGGTTTTCACAGCGTTATTTAGCCAGTATCATATTTTTTTCTAAACACATTATATAAAGGCTATATTTCTAGGATTAGTAAGTTGGTTAAAGATCGTAGTTTACGGTTCAGGTTTATCATATACCCCTTCTATCCTGTATATCTCTGCCAAACATGTCGTCTCTTGTCAGTTGTGACAAATGTACCGTGCTATCACTACACAGCTCAATAATAAGCCAATCACTATCCACACACAAGCTATTTATGTCACCTTATGTCGATGGAATGGCAATATCGTCAGATTGATCTGAGCTCTGATTGCATGGTTGTCAGGAGGTCCCGTCGTGTGAATCACATTCGTGTATTAATTCCATTCAGTCTTGAATAGTGTAATGCATATTGAAGCGTTTGTGATACAATGACGCGTGTCTCAGGCTGATATAGTATTGATGGTATGTCTTGATGTGTATTCAGTGTCTATATTATGTAGCTATGTATTGTATAAGGTGTTCTGAAATTATCTGCTACAGCTTTAATTGGAGGTAGTGTTGTGTTTGAAGATTACAATAGTAAATATAAATTATTGATTATGAGTAATTATTTTTTTCATACAAAATATCTACGTATGAGTTTGTTATGAAAGAGCTATCTCTTTCACTGCCTCTGTGACGCATAATGCGTATTTGTGGACCAATGTTTATTTAACTTCTTTATGTTCTCAAACTGAATTAAACCATCCTGGGTACAAATTTTCTTCACTATTGTAATCTTCAAACACAACACTACCTCCCATTAAAGCCGTGGTAGAGAATTTTAGAACACCTTATGTATAGGAATCAGAGAAATACTCTTGAAATTCTAACATTAGCATTTCAAACGTACTTACATAAGTACGTAAGTAAATATGTTTTATTTATTAGGCTTACTCTGAAGTAATACATAATTGAGGTAGTACCTACTGTAAGTATTGTAGTACTATTATTTCCTTAGTTTGAGTTTTTTTTTCAGCCATGATCGTCTTAGTGCAGAACAAAAGCCTCCCTACCTACCTTCTATAGGTCTCTTCGTAGAACTTTCTGTTTCCAATCCTTTAATGAGTTAGACAATTATAAAGCGTATCGATGTATGTAGGTGAATTTAAGTGTTGTGATTGTGACAGCACACAAATACACTACGGATGTGTATCGGTCCCGCATGGAGTGAAGAGATGAATGGTGTACGCCAGTTATTGACAGAGTGTCCGTGCAATCAATCAGTCGGATTGTCGATTGGAAATTCAAGTGTTCCAGTCAAATTACCAACGGAAATATGTAGTCGACGCTGATGTAATGGTAGAACATAGTTCGTCTAATGATATCTCTTTTTCTTCTCCTCTAATAATATGTTCTGATTTATTTCGTTGCGGGATCCAAGACAGTCGTTCATGTGTTCTGGTGTTTTCATGATTGTATTTACTGGTGATCCCGGCTTATAGGAGTTGTAGTAGTTTAGGAAGGCTTTGGCGGGTATGTCCTATTAAAAAAGTTCGTCTAATGACCTAATGATAGTTATGACATTTTTAAAATATTGTAAATCTACCATTTTAAACCAATTTGCGAATAACATTTGACTATGTGAACATAGCAATATCGGACTCCTTGCTATTCGTATTGATAAGAACTTATCCAAAATTCATTTCTTCATTTATCCAGAACAGTTCATACGACCGAAACCATAGCATAGTCACCAACAGATCTGCAATTAAGTCTGACGTTATAGTTTGACGACTTACTTCAGCTAGACAAATCACTCTTTGCAGTACATATTACTGGAATTAGATTAAATTGATGTTAGTAAACTAGTATTGTTGAAATCTTAACCGACACTCAAACTCTTGTTATCAAAACAGAGGTAAGATAAGACAAGTAGATGGAAACGACTACAATAGATCTATCAAGTATTTAATCATCATTTCGTCCCTTCCTGAAATTAATAACTAACTGTCATACTCAGAGACATTTAATGATTACTGAAGTATTCCTTATTAACGATTTTGTTTTGAAAACAATTGCTAAGGATTGGGTTAAGTAAGCATTAAATTAGTTTGAGTACGCACGCGCCACCGCGGCGCCTACCAACGCGCTAGGCTTAAGGCAATTCTTTGAATAAGCAATATTTAATATCGATCTTGATTGTGGTTTGAGGAATATAGTATTTAATTGTAGTCCTCTGTTTTGTTTTACTTTATAACCGACAAAGCTACGACATGTATCGTGTTTCAAACCATCAATCATCTCAATCATCATTCACATCTATTCACAATTTGACATCATATCACCAAATCCATTCAACTCTACAACTTTACTAGAAGGAAGCCCGCTTTAAATAGTAAGAACAATTCGTTAGTATAATAACAAAAGTTTTGAAACACAATTACTTCGAGTCGAAATATCACTAAGTTTTAACATTACAATAGTTTAGGCTCGTAATGTAATGGCGGGAATGTGGGACCCAATGACATTTGTGAAGTAAACTTCAATGAGTTCCCCCCACACACACATATAAATTTGTCAAATGTAATTTTCTAAGTTTACAGTTTTAGTTAATTGCTTTCAAGACAAACTTAGTCCAATTATGTTAATAAATCTTTCGAGTTGTTTTGTTTGATGGTTGGGAAATCCTTTATTGAGTCGAAGGCCTATTTGTTAGAGGGTACGCGCAGATGTGCATCTGTTACTGGATACTAATTCTTGGTTAGTTATGTTGTTAATCTTGTTGTAAATGAAGGTAACTTATACACAGTATTTGTATGCACAGCAATTAAACTAACAAAGCAGTCTTAAAAAAATGTATTTGTTTTTTGAGAGGGAAAATTTTTGACTTCTCCCGCCTTGGGTGAGGTAGGCACTTTATCTGTCTAAAAACTACTCCCTCATCAATTTGGCTATATTGTATGATAATTTTTTTTAACATTATATTAAAAATACAGTTCTTCATATAGGTGTGCTTTAAATAACTTTCTATTTCCTGAGCACAAACAAAATCCTACTGAAGTAGGTATAAGTGAGCAGCGTAGTAGGAAACAGCAATACGTTTTATTTCCAAGTGTCAAACAATAACAAACATATTTGTATAAGCATACCCTTATCATGCGACATGTATGTCCCTTGACGATGAAATGACATAACGTGGAAGGTGTTGATGTAAAATATTACAGTCCGATTTTTGCATAAAATTGTAAAAAATAAATACAAAAATGTGTTTTTTAGATGTGTTTTCAGACTTAGGAGAGAGATTTAGATAAAGTACTCGATTTTAAAAAATAGAGTATCGCACTTTTGTTTTTGGAGGCAGTTCTCTTTGTTTTAAAGTTTTTTTTTGCAATAAGTATTGAGATTTAAACTAGGAATCGACTTTCTCTATCACCCCTGTAATAAAATTCATGAAAAGTTACGTTTCCGTGTGAGCAAACATCACTTTTTAATATAGGAAGTTGGATTACGTTTTTCCATAGTAAAATATTTAGTTTCGTTCAAAGGCACCGCACTTAACCTGATCTTTCGTAAGGTAAAAAGGGTTCTCATATTGACAGGCTTTTTCACACCCTTTCAGAGATTGAATGTATAAATTTTTTATTCCAAATAGTCTATATAGAACTTGGGAAGGTTCTTGAAAGTGTTAGCTCCTTGCACTGAATGTTTTTCATATATAAGGTGTTTCAAAATGATCTGCCATGGCTTTAATGGGAGATAGTGTTGTGGTCGAAGTATACAATAGTGAAGAAATTTTGTTATTGACTCTATTCTGCATAAATTCGTTCACATACGCACGATGCATCGCATCGTATATATGTCACCGGAAAATAACAAGATCCATAAGTTTATCAATTTACTAGGAAGTATATAAAACTTTCGTAGGATTCTAAACGGGAGATAAATTGTAATATTTTACGTCCACATTTTCGTAAATTTACACATAGCTCTTTCATACCAAACTCATACGTAGATATTTTTGTACAAAAAATTATATTTATTTTACTATTGTAATCTTTAAACACAACACTACCTCGCATTAAAGCTGTGGCAGATACTTTTAAAGCTCTTTATATACAACAACTATTATCTTGCCATTTAATTTTAAGTCTTAAGCTTAAAGTGACAAAGAATTAAATAACACATAGAGAAGTCCAAGCTTCATAGAAAGAAGTAGGTCCCATTACTTCTGCTCTAACTGCTATAATAAATGACCTTAATTTTGTATCAATAACAAAACCGATTTAAAAACAAACCGACAAACAAAACAGTTACGACCGGCCAAAATAGATAAAAGGAATAAAACCAATAAATTCCCTGAAATCGATTACATACAAGAGAAAAGGCAGCCAATTAAACACAAACCCGCTTCAATTTTATTAAAAACAATATCAGCATGAGTCGGCTAAAGATTACGCCGGTTTATGAACTCCCACCTTTATTACAATTTATTAAGGACCATTTTAGCTCATTTAATTTTTCAATGAAATGATAACATAATTAGGACCCCTTTTTACGTGGAAATATGGAAGGTCCAAATGTTCCACGTGGTTTAAATGTTCTAATTAAGTGTTTTAGATGTTTGATGATAAATCTTTATTGCTGTGAAGCGCTTTGCACGCGGATTTACTTGTGGAAATTCGGTGTTCTTTTTCCTGTTGTGTTATTTTGTAACCATGTTCCAATAATTGAAATTTGTTTCGGGTATAGCCATGAACGTGTGGCCATAAGAGGATTTTAAAAGCTTAATGGTTCAGTTAAAGACGTCACTTATTGTTGTAATATGAATTGCGTCCTACCACTGTTTACTTGATATAGGTTAGGTGACGAAATATACTAACACGTACACTAAGGAGGCTTATACAGTACACGAATGATTACTCCAACCCTAACATATTTCTTTTATTTTATTTACATTCCTCAACCATAAACAACTAATCTTAAACTGTGTCAGTGAAAATAATAAACATGATAATAATTTGTGGAATATAGTACACCCACTTTCCACCAATTGTGTTATACGTCCTTTGTAATAGGGGACAAGCCTATTACGATATAATACCCTAGCCGGGTACAATTCCAGACTCCGTCTTATTACTGATAAATTTTCTAAAATCCGAAAAGCCTCTGCCAATCCTTTCGCGGATACAAGGCATGATGGTATGATTTACGATGCCAAATAAAAATGAAATTAATCATTTTTGTAACAAAACTCTTTCATAAAATAATAAAAAACAGTTGAGGCACAGTCGTGAATCCGCGACGTATTTCATTGGATATTCAATTGTCAGTTCAACAAACTGACAGACGGACTAAATTATACATTTTCGTATCAAAAAAGTGGGCGGAATTTAATTTTTGATGAATAAACAGAAACATTTAATAAAATATATATGAATATTTACATTTTTCTCTCGTACGAGGGAGCACCGTTATGAAGTATAATTTCTGCTGTCAGTCAAAAATACTGACGCTGGTATACTGACAAATATATATATGTACTTTGGAATGATATATCACGCTTCATAAATGACAGCAAAAAGTGTTACTGGACGGGTGAAACAATGTGAATTGGGTTAAAAAGGGGTACTGTGACCTCTTGCGACCGGTATTGGTCCAGGCGATGGTGTGGAGCGAGGGGGACTAGGATGCCGTATCTTCCTTCTGTGATTCTGTGAAGCAATCTTACTAACTAAGAACGCGACGGGAACTAAGGCGGGGCGCGTGAGGGAATGAACCTCCTCACGCCCCAGCTGTCGCGAGAGATATTCTAGGCATTAGGGATCGCACGATGATTTCTGGTTACCCACCGGGTGCGCGAATAGCAAGGGTAGCTCGCCGCTCGAACTGAATCAGACCCATGCGTACGGCACGTTCCAATGGGCCACCACATTTAGGGCTCAGTAGGGAACGGACCGGTGCTTTTTAGTCAGTAAGAGTATGACACTCCCACTTGCCTCACCCAAGGCGGGAGAAGTCATTGGATGATTTTCCCCGCTCAAAAAAGGCGTAGCTGTTATTAAATTGAGCAAACAATTGAGCACATAAAGCCTATCATATATGTAAATAATGCTTTCATTAGGTATTTGCAGGTTAAATGTTATTTTATATGACTTTGCTAATCCCCGAGTATGAAACCTAAAAGTTCAAAACGTCAGAAATAACAAAAATAATAAATATTTTATAAGTTACAAAAACAAGTGGAAAAATCCAAACAGAACGAAAAATACACCGAAACAGCACATCTGTATCCGATTTCAATAAATCAATACTTTAAACCGAATACTTTTAATATATCAATTTTGAAATAAAAATCCCGTTTCTATTCGGATATTCCACCATAGAATGTTCGAGAATTGTCGACGAGAGCGGTTGTAAAATGTTATGTGCGCACAAATTGTCCATTTCGATCTCCACACAGCTAAATGGGACGATTGAATAAAGAACAAATGACGATTTATCTACTATTCCGCTCACAATTAATGGAGCGTGAGTTTTCAAAGTAAACCGTATGATTTTTAGCAGTTCTATTTTTCATTTTTTCATAACGTGATTTGTGATTTTTGGGCTTTTAAACTGGGATGGTTTGGTACTACATTGACTGCATGAAAGCTGGGCAACTGGCTTTTTTTTTTTTTTTTTTGAGGGGGGAAAATCATCCAATGACTTCTCCCGCCTTGGGTGAGGCGGGAGGGAGTGTCAGACTCTTACTGACTAAAAACCACCCCGTTCCTTCTCTTGCTTTGAGCCGGAGCCCCGGTAACCTTTTACGTTGTCCGCAGCTCCGGATCAGGCATCAGCCCAACTGGGCCCCATCTGTGGTGGTCTGGCTCTTTGAGGCGCGCGCGGAACGCGACGCGCCGTACGCACGGGTCTGGTTGTGGTCGGGCGGCGAGCTACCCTTACTCGCCGTCCGCAGACCCGCACTTACGGTGGCCGGAGATCGTCACGCGATCCCCGACGCCCGGAGTGTCTTCTGCGGCGGCTGGGGCGTGAGGAGGATCGTTCCCTCACGCGCTCCGCCTCCTCCTTAGCTAGCATGACTGCTTTGCAGAAGGAGGAGACGGCGTCCCATTCCCTCTCGCTCCGCACCATGGCCTGAACCAAAGCCGGACGCGAGAGGTCACCGTCGCTGATCACATCCCTGAGGACACGGCGGTGCTCAGCCCATGCAGGGCACACCGCTACTGTATGCTCCACCGTGTCCTCCGGGTGATCCACGCAATGCCGACACCCGGGCGTTTCCTCCCGCCGAATCCGAAACAGGTACCTACCGAAACTTCCGTGTCCGGTAAGCACCTGCGTCAGGCGGTAGGTGAGGACGCCGTGACGCCTCTCTAGCCACTCCTCAAAGAGGGGACTTACCGCTGCTATAACAGCGAGCCCAGCCCTCGGTTGCGACAGTCGTTGCTTCCATTCCGCCATGAGATCCCGCCGGAGCTCATCCCGCCACGCACTGATCTGACGCGGCAGCGGAGTTTCGCCCCGGCGATGCGCCTCCGCACGTAACCTATATACGTCCGCGAGAACTTTCGCCTCCAGATCCCACGGCGGTAATCCGGCAAGGAGGTTAGCCGCCTCCCCGGAGATCGTGCGGTACCCACGGATCATCCGAATGGCCATGACCCTCTGGGATGAAACCAGCGCGCGAGCTGGTCGTCGCCTTAAATTTGGTGCCCACACCGGGGCCCCATAGAGGGCCATGGACCGCACAATCCCCGCGTACAACCTCCGGCAGGAGGCGTTTGGTCCCCCGAGGTTGGGTAGGAGCCGCTTTAGAGCAGCCCCCGTTCGTTCCAACTTGGGAGCCAAACGTCGGAAATGTTCCTCGAATTTCCACCGACTGTCGAGGACGAGTCCCAGGTACTTCATCGTCACCTCGATGCCGCTGGAAACCCCTCCTGCCATGATCTGGAACCCACCCGGAGGTGGCGCATTCCCGCGGCCATAAAAACACATGGCCTCGGACTTATGAAGTGCCACCTCGAGTCCCAGCTGCCGGATCCTTGCAACGACTATCGCAACCGCTCTCGTCATCAAGTCGGCCGCCACCTGGTGCGACCTCCCGTGTGCTAGTACTAGCGTATCGTCAGCGTAGCAAACCACGCTGACGCCGCTCGGGAGGTCGGTGCGCAGCACCCAGTCGTAGCCTATGTTCCACAGGAGCGGTCCCAGGACCGATCCCTGTGGAACACCGCGCGACATCTCTCGCCGGTTCCACTCACCTCGGTGACCGGGGTAGATGACGGATCTGTCCGTCAGATAAGCCTCGACTATACGACGGAGATAGGTAGGCACCCGATGATACCGTAGTGCCTCCAAAATGCAGCTCCAGGGCAGAGAGTTGAAGGCGTTGGCGATGTCCAAAGACACCGCCACGACGACCTTACCCCTGGACACTGCAGACCCCGTCGTAAGGTCCCTCACGCGCATGATGGCGTCCACCGTGGAGCGCCCTCTGCGGAAGCCGAACTGGCCGTCCGCGAGGTCCGGCCCTGTTCCCGTCAGGTGCGCGACGAGGCGGTTTGAAATTATTCTTTCAAACAGTTTTCCCACCTCGTCGAGTAGCACGATGGGCCAGTACGCGGACGGAGAGTCCACAGGGCGCCCCGGCTTCTTCACAAGGACCAGTTTACCCGCCTTCCATGATAGCGGGAACTGGCCCCTCTTCAAACATGCGCTGAAGAGACCAATTAGTCGAGGCCTGAGAGTCTCCGAAGCCAGGACCCACGCCTTGCCAGGCAATCCGTCGGGTCCCGGGGCGGTGTTCTTGGCGCCCATCCGGCGCACCGCCACTCTCAGCTCTGCCTCGGTCACTTCTGGTGCTGTGTCATCGTCGTCGTCGCTGTGGCCCGCATCGGGCACCGCAGGGAGCGGAGTCATGCACGGAGGGATGTAGCCCCTCTGTGATTGGGGCTGCTTTCCTGGACGGACCCGGGGCATCGCCACGTCACAAATCCTGTACATGGCGTCCTGGAGCCACCGTGCCTCCTCGTTAATGTCGGCAGGCCTGTCCGGTGGTATCACCCAGGCCTGCACGATGGCGGCTTCCAGGAATAGCTCCCGGTCCAGTTGCCTCAGCGCCCAACGCGGGCCACATGGGGCCTGTCTGACCGGTGGGTCCGCGGACTCAGCGGAAACATCGAACCGGATGTACCGGTGATCGGAATATGTCTCCACCTCCTCCATGACACACCAGTCGACGACACGCGGTGACAGAGCGGGGCTCGCGAACGAAATATCCACAACCGATACACCCTGCATCCGCACACACGTGGGGACAGAACCCCGGTTCAGGACGACTAGGCCTGTCTCCAGAGCCCAGTCTTCCACCATCCTACCCCGCGTGTCAGTGATCCGGGAACCCCAAGCCAGATTCTTGGCATTGAAGTCCCCGAGGACAAGCACGGGGAGGGAACGGAATCCGACGACGACGGCAACCAACTCCCTCAGGGAGTTGTGGAACTCGGCGAGAGTTCGGTTCGGAGAGAAATACACGCCCACCACAGCGATCTCTCCAAACCGTGCTGCGACACAACCCCGGCCTCTTTGAGCACCCTCAAGAGTCGGGGTACCGGCGGCGGCCGACGAGATGATGGTCACCGAGCCATCCAAGTCCGCCACCCAGTGATCCCTGGGCGGGACGAAATAGGGCTCGGAGACCACGGCGATATTAATCGACCACTGCGCCATGCTCTGGAGTAGTAGGTCCTGAGCGGCAGCGCAGTGGTTGATGTTCGCCTGGAGGAGGCGTAATGGAGTCACTATTGACAATCCATCACGACCTCCTCGGCGGCATTACAGCCGGCAGCGGCCGCGGCGACAGCAGCAGTAGGGGAAGCGGTTGCTACTGCAGTGGCGGCGGCGGGAACGACGGCGGTGGCGGAGGGCCTAGCCTTACCCCTGGTTTTGGCAGGAGGGGAGCAGATTCTGCTCCCGGCCCGGTGATTGGCCGGCTTACCAACTGTCGCGCATGCTTGACAGTGTAGCTGGGCAACTGGCTGCCGTGCCAAAATTGTGGATTCCGGTCTGGGTGTCAAAGCCAAAGCATTTATGTGTGTGTGTGTAGTGTCTTGTGCATGTCAAATTGTATGTTTCTAAACGCACTTACGACACAGGAGAATATCCCAGTGTGAGGCAACGTTTTAAAAAATATATATTTTACTTGACTTTTAACCCAACACATTTAACGCCATGGGGGGCAAAAATGACCGGCGCTAGCAGAGGATTTGTCTTCAACAGAATTTTGTAGGCAGCCAAAGTATTAAAGATGTGTAGCGAGATACTCTTCTTGCTACACTTTTATCAGCCACCTTTTATCAGGGGGCTTATGAAGTAGTTAATATATTTAGCATAGATTAATCAATATACAACTTATATGGGAGAGTGGACACATATTCTTAAGTGTCAAAGTGTAACCAGCAAGTATACAAATATTAGCATTTATCATGTTAAAATAGAATTGTTATTTTTTTAAACATATTATCTACCTTGGATCCACTTTTATCCCCCGTTTGGTACGCTTACCTCAGCATACTGACAAAAGGTCCCAATGTCCCGACATTGCAGCCGAACCCCTGTCGCACACACGACAAGACAAAAAAAATCTAAGTAATAGAACATTTGGAAGGAAGAAAAAGTAAAGGAAAATTTCTCCTTGTATTTCAGGTCAATTCAATTTGTAAGTGATTGTAGCCGTCTGTTCTCAAGGGCCCTTGTTTGAGACAAGAGAAATAAAGCGATCCATATAATCTCTAGTTATTAGGTCTTTGAAATTATAATATCGTTTTCTATTGTCGATTGTTTAATATAGAAATTGAATCAGGATTTGGATTGTTTTTGAGATAATTTGAAAGTTTGCTTTTATTGTTCTCGGTAGAATGACACTTTTGTTGGTAGGAGGAGGGGTAAGTAGAGATGTTTATTTTATCAGTTGCCAGCATGGTCCGCAACGTATTTTTACCTCTCTTGTTACAAGTGATCGTAAACTGACCTCTTGGTAAACTTTTTATTATTTCCAAAACGTTGCCCCACACAAGGATTATCTCCTTAGCTGTGAGCGCGTTTGCAAACATACAATTTCACATACACATGACACCCAGACCCGGAAAAACAATCTGTGGATCACACAAAGAGTTATTCCGCGCGGGAATCGAAACCACCACGCCAATCGTGCAGTCAATTTCTATTAGTACTAAAGAAATGTACATAATTATATAATAGACATACATATATTTTGTGGGTGTTTAGGTTATAGCTTACCGTTTTCCTTTATTAGTTACAAATGGCGTCCAGATTACAGCTATGTATGTTCAGTTTACGACAAACAAAGTTAATAATAACATCAATCGATACTACTCGTGGTATGAAGTTTTTTTAGGAATCAATTGAGTACGGGAACTACGTTTGACGTCAAACTGTTTCTTACTAAATAAATAAATGTGTGGATACTAGAAAGAATCAGAAAGCTCTAGTATGATGAGTTCCATATAAATAATTAAGTATATCGAATACCAGAATTCTTATATCAAGCGATCAAATACGCAAACTGATGCCTGAACAAAACCCTAAACTTGGTCTCCCTAATGGCGCGTTTACATTAGGTCGGTCGTAGGTCGGTCACCGAAGGCGGCGGCCGCATTCGGTTTAATAGAAACCGAATTAATACGGCCAAACCGAATACGGCCAAACGAATACCTGTTTATATTAGTTGGTGACCGAATACGGCCTGCAGCCGAATACGGTCTAACCGACTAATGTAAATGCGCCATAAAACTCGAGAACGACTGGACCGATTTGGCTAATTTTGGTCTTGAATTATTTGTAGAAGTCCAGGGAAGGTTTAAAAGGTGAGAACAAACTATTTGAGACTGTATGAAATTTGCCAGGTCAGTTAGTAACATAATAACTACCAACGATGATCAACGATGCGATACAGACATAATGCTCCCAAAATAACATAACAATTACAATATTCCCCTGAAGCGGTCAGATTTTAAACAAAACACGATTAGTTTTTCCAACTTAAAGTTTTCGAAACAAATTCGAGCCCAATGTTTGGCAGTTACTAAAGAACAATGTTTGTACAAATATTTCCCGTGTGCTAGTTTAGTTTCAACGTATTTACTTTGTGAGAGCAAGCCGGTCCGCAGAGTTAATAACTTTACACATTCTGTTGCTCATGTAGGTACAGTGAAGTACAGGTACATTGGAATACTTATTGGTAACAGAGAAAATTGCGTACAGGTGAATTTTCTAACAAATTGTTTTACAGACAAAATTACTCTGAGTGTTGTTAACACGTTGATGCCGTGGTAAATGATACTTCGTTGTTTCGTCACGCCTTTTATTCCTGAACGGGTAGGCAGAGGTGCACATTATGGCACGTAATGCCACTGTACAATGTACACCTAATTTTTACAGGTTTTGTTATAAGTCCCGTGTAAAATGGGGTGAGCCTATTGCCATATACTGGGCACAATTCTAGACTCGGTGCTACTACTGAGAAATTTTGGAAAAACCGAAAAAAGCCCTGAAATAGTTTGCCCAACCCGGGAATCGAACTCGAAACCCCTTGCCCGGTAGTCCTTGCAACCACGCGAACAACCACGAACGTAAATTATACTTCTTATTTTAATACTAGTTTCTGCCAATGGCTTCACTCGTGTTCTTGTGGGATAAAAAGTATCCTATATGTTTTCATTTCATCCAGATCCTTTCAGCCGTTTTGATTCAGTAACAAAGGTACACAAAAATACATAAACTCACAAACTTTCGCAGATGAATTTTATAAATCTACGAAAATATCATACTAAGGGAGGCTATGATATGCTGGTCACTGATAGCGTCCGGGGGACAAGGGTGGCGACCCTTAAGGTTCTATTATTCTTCTTATATTCGTACATGGTCAAGTACCAAAAATAAAATTAAATCCTCTTAAAAATGCCAAGCCCATGTAAAATTTTAATGGACTTATATTTTTTTTAAACGTCGCCCTATCATTTTCACTTCAGTCGTGGGTGCATTTACAAACATACAAGTTCACATACACAGGGTAAATGAGTTCGGTATTGTGCCCGGTTTATGACTCATAACATAAGTATCTAGTACATAAGTCTGTGTTTCCTGATGGGTATAACCTGGGTATCTTCAAAGCCCGAGTGAATAGGTTGCTTATGGACAGACGTGCTCTATCGTAGGCCGCATCATCACTTACTATCAGGCGAGATAGCGGCCAAACGTCGACCCATCAAATGTAAAAAAATCTAACTGGCAAAAAGTAGGTATTAAGTACAATGTATACGTGCATATCTGCCTTCGGGAATGAAAAGACACGTCCATATAGTTATGAAAACACGTGTCGATATATTTGCTGAGAAAAAATCCCTTGCATACGACGTCAAAGAAAAATAATTCCCTTTGCATGTAAGGAATTTGAAAGATAAAGCGGAATTAAATTGTTATCGTCCTCCGTCGTCCGAGGGCTCGCGTCCGACATTCCTCCCTATGACCTCTCCCTCTGTCCGGCTCTTTCTGTCCCCCTCTCTCCTTGTCCAGCGCTTTTCTACAGGAAATTGCTATTGTCTGTATATTCCCCTAATATATTAGATAGATATGCGTAGTATGAGTTCTTACATATTTATAAGACTCAAAATGTGCTTATATATGATCTAGTTTTCAAGAAGGACTTTGACTGATTTTATTTTATCCATGTCTCGACATGATACTAGTATCAAAATGAGAACATCATCTATCCATCAAAAAATAATTACGAAAACGACACGTGTCGTCCCGCTTGTCTCCCAGTTAGGCTAAACAAACAATAGAACATACAAAAAGTTACATAGTCAACTATACTAAACATATAACTACGCCATTACGCCATATACCAAGACCAACACACGAAAAAAAACATCACTTTAAAAAAGCAACGAATTAAAAATTCATTTCAAAATGCAACACTTGATAAAATAAATAAACACTTGTGTTAGCGTGTTTACTCGCTTAAAAAGTCAACAGAATTATTTTCTCAAACGCGGTACAGTCGCCGACAACCTTGTTACGTTGAATAATTACTTTAATGCGGTACATTATTAACCTTTTCTACGGAACGAGGAATGAGGCTGAACAAGGTACACACACAATTTCACCCGTCATAATAAAAATCTGCCAGCATTTATTTCAACTTACCTACACCGTCGTCGTATGAAATTTTAAAGAAATAAATGTGATACGCTATGCATTTTATGATGCTGAGTTATATTAGTATGGGACGTGAACTAGTGCCCTATTATTATATCTAATATGAAAATGTTTATTCTTAGGTATTTATTCTTGGTATTCAATATGTTTTATGTAAATAAAGTGATATAATATGTATGTTTTTTAACTTATAAAAGAATCCCTATTTCTGAAAATTTCTTAGACTAAAATATAATTACACTTATCTTTATGTAATAAAAGACAAGAAACGTTTCATAAAGTGACAAGAATTCTGGGAACCGGGAAATCAAGAAAACGTAATAAAAACGTTAGTGTCTTTGAAAGACGCTTACCTGAAGCCATTTGATTTTTGTAATATTCTCGTCAGTGAGGGTGAGTGCCCTTCGCTCCCCGAGCTTGTACGACTCATCGTAGTACAAGTACTCGGTGAAGGTGAGTCCAGTGGTGGTGTACTGCTGCGTGAAGTATACCGAGATGGTCCCATTCACTATGTCATGCTCTATTATCCATTTACACTTTATCGGGACGGGGAAAGGGTTGGGGAAGTTTGGGGTGGTGATCGTGCCCACGGGACCCTTCAAGTGTCCGCCGCAGGGTTGAAGCCCCTGGTGCTCCTTGGTGGTGTCGTGTGCGTACACTTGTTCAGCTGCGATGGTCAAGAGTGTGATGCTGAGGAGACTGAGCATCGTGGGCCTGCAACAAAGAGTAATCGTGGTTAATTTATTTTCGAAACAGCTTTTTTGACTTAAATGATAGAAAATTCTTCTATAGGTCACATACATTTTTGCGTAATTTATTTTACCCTACAGAATAAACTAGAATGTACCCGAAGAATAACATTGTTGTTACAAAACGAATCTGACAAAGCTAAATCAGAATATTTATTTTAAGTGAATTCCTATCGGGCCTTTTTCCAGTTGACCGCGACTGTACCCTTTTTTATTCGGGAGAATGGTTCTGTCTGTATTTGAAATTGTAAGTTGAACGGTTCCAATAAAAAGGCAATGATTACTTTTGTGGAAAAAGTTAAGGGAGTAAAATTAAGTCATTTATAAAACGTCCCTAGCGTTACTTTGGCTGTCCACTCGGTGATTAATGTCAGAGTCGTTTGTCTTTTTAAAATCCTCCGATCCATCTCATTGACCCTCGTCAGTGCTCCTTGAGAATTTTAAAAGATGATTCCGGTTAAGTACTGCGCGAACAATTTGCTAGAATTTGGTTGAGAGACTTTTTGGGAACACCTTTTTTGGTTCGCCAATTTGTTAATGATGAATATTTATCGTAAAAATGTGTGAGTAAGAACCATTAAGTTTTTTGTCTACTCTAGCTCTAATTTGTAGATTTTATCGTACTCAATTACTTAATATTTGAAACTTTTTAAGCTCAACGGTATAAGATTAGATTACAAAGCGGCTTTTTGTATAAAATTAATTTGGCAGTGGCGTGACGAAGTTTGGAGGTCCGCGGAGCGATATTAGATTGGCTGGGAGTCAAAATATTAAAAGTTTTTTACGGGAGTTTTTCTTTACCTTTATAACTTTATTATTTTTTGTACAATGTTGTGCCAATATTTACTTTCTTTTTATTATTTTATTGTGTATTTTTGCTTTCGATCTTTATTTCATCTTTTGTTAAAAGAGCGGTCAATAGCATAGCTGAACAATACGAATCATTAAGATTGTAATGAGGTAAATCTATTGCATTATTAAGGTAGGTACAAACTACATAATTATAAATAAGGGTTTATTCATGTATTGTTTCATTGAATAAACACATTATTTGCCACATTTCTATTCCAAAAAACAATAAAATATTACTCCAAAGCGGTATTAAAGCGACGTCCCATTTCTGAACAATAGAAATAATTTCAACAGACTACCTAATGTATAAAAACGAGTGAGTTTCTGAAGCACGTCTCTGATATATGTTGCAGAGACCGTCACTGCGGTGTACACACCAGTTCACATCAAGTTATACAAATCCAATATAAACTGACCGTCGAGTGTGCACAAAGATCGTACAAAGCGAGTCCATGATACACTGGTTATTATATATAGCTTGATGTGCAACGATATGTAAGTGTGTGTCTGTGAAATATTTTCAACTGTACAACCTGACAGCTTCACAATTTGATTGCAGGTCTCTGAATCGACGATGCCGGTGATGCAGATGTTATGAACTGATGTTTTTGGAGTTTTGTGAGCAGTGAGTGGCTTTCGTTACTAACGAAGAATTTGGTGAATTTTCTTTACTTATGTAGGTCCATGAGTTCTATGCCGGTTTTTGAAATCTCAAAATTTGACTGCACGGTTGGCGCGGTGGCTGGGCAACCAGCTGGTGCGCAACGTGTAGCGGTTGCGACTCAAACCTCAAATTCAAACCCTGATCCAAAAAAAAACGAACAACTCGAAAGAAAGGGAGAATCTCTTTGAACTATTTAATACTAGTTGATACCCGCAACTTCGCTAGCGTGGATACAAATTTTGTGACTAATAAAAGTCAGTTAATCCTAGTTAGTATATCAGCTACCTACCAATACACATCGGTCCAGCCATTTCAGCATATCGACGCTGGAAAGGCAAAATGTATTAAGCGCCACTTTGGTCGAAAATGAGTTATATATACCGTTGGAATCGCCTGATTTTTCTCTTTCGAATGGTCTATGTCTCGCCTTAATTTGAGCACTTTGATGGCGGTTAATACATCGGTGATTTTAGACTTTTTCGTATATTTTTTTGTTTTAAATCCATTCATTTTTTTACTTTGGCTCATAAAGCGTACATGATAGTAACAAACTATTGATAAGTCATTTATACCTGCTTAAGTTTACAATAGATTGGTTTTAAATCTCTTTACCTTTCCATTTTTCTAAAAAGTAACGCAATAAAACATTTTACAGATTGGCAATTATTATAAAATCTAAACATAAGTCAATTTACTTGTAAATAAAATATATGTTTTTTGCGTTTAAAACATTTTACTTTTCTGCATGTTACAATTATTTGGACGTTAAAACAATTTTATCCAAAACATTTTATTACTAAAATGGTTGATAATACAATTTTACCTGAAGCTATTCTAATGTGTTTGTAGCACTTAAATTAATTTACCTAATGTAAAATTAATTGCATTTGTGAGTTAACCCTCCCAAAAAAGATTGATAAATACCAAACTATGGTGGTTAGACGGTAGTTCAATACTGTCATTCACCGAGACCGCGGCTGTTAATCAGGGCCGAGAGCGTTGCGCGGGCGCTTCAGTCACCCATGCGCTGTCGACGAGGGAGTTCACGCTCGCTGTCGCAATACACTGTTCGTAAATATGAGGAGTACCTTAGTTTGCAAACGTGTAATGCCAAAAAGAATTTACCAGATACTGATATAGAAGATGTTGATATAGAAGAAGATTTTTAATTTTCCAAAATGTGATTATTTTTTAATATTATATCGTCACGCCCTTTATCCCCGAAGGGGTAGGCACATTATGACACGTAACGCCACTGTACACCCACTTTTCACAATTTATGTTTTAAGTTCCATGTAATAGGTGAGCCTATTGCCATACATCGGACACATTTCATTTCATGCTATTGTTGAGAAATTTTCGAAAAACCGGAAAAAGCCCAGCAATAATTCGCCCAACCCGGGTATTGCCCTTGCCCAGTAATCGCACTTGCAACCACTCGGCTAAGGAGCCAGTCATTATTTCAATATAAGATTAAGTGAGATTATATTTTACACTTATAAGATTAATACTGATACAAAAGATGTTGATGAAGTTTCATGTTATCTATGTCTTGAATATGTTTCCAAAGTCTGATTGTTTTTCATTTTGTATTTGATTAGTATAAGTCTAAGTACAAGTGTACCTATTAACTTGTGATATCTGATCTCTACTAGGTATACTTAAAAGTATTGCCTTTCCATGTTCCGTACCAAAATGGCAAAACTGTTGGGCCTACATAGTTGAAACTTTGTAGGTTGATGTATTCTGGTAACCGCTATTTGGATTTCGAATAACAATTAATAAATTAAAAGGGGCACCCCATACATGGAACTGATTCAAAAAGTTTTAACCTATTCGTGATGGGTGTCTATCGATAATACTTTAAAAAAGACATTAAGGTTCCTAAAACCATTTTTCGTTAAAATCAATTGTTTGAAAGATAGACGTTTCCAAAGTGGAAAAATGAGTGTCCCCCTCTCTAACATTTAAAATATGGGAGGGACAAAACTAAAAAAAAAAAAATATATGCTGTAAATTTCATTTGAAACTTTCAAAGAAAATTGGTTTGAACGAGATATCATTATTACTTTTTCAGAAATAATACTAATAGAACTCGTCCGTGAACGGTGGCGGTGTGTCCTGTATGGGCTGAGCACCGCCAAGTCCTCAGGGATGTGGTCGGCGACGGTGACCTCTCGCGCCCGGCACTGGTTCAGGCCATGGTGCGGAGCGAAGGGGACTGGGATGCCGTCTCCCCCTTCTGCGAAGCAGTCATGCTAGCTAAGGAGGAGGCGGGTCGCGTGAGGGAACGAACCTCCTCACGCTCCAGCCAACGCGAGAGATACTCCGAGCGTCGGAGATCGCGGGACGATGTCCGACCACCGTAAGTGCGGGTCTGCGGGTGGCGAGCAAGGGTAGCTCGCCGCTCGACCAGAACCAGACCCGTGCGTGCGGATCGGATCATCTTGAGCTTCTGGGCGTAACTTTATCGCTTACACTAAACTTCGGCTCTT
Organism: Spodoptera frugiperda; assembly: GCF_023101765.2. Lineage (NCBI taxonomy): Eukaryota > Metazoa > Arthropoda > Insecta > Lepidoptera > Noctuidae > Spodoptera > Spodoptera frugiperda. The sequence continues at coordinate 8,562,444 of NC_064219.1, read as the reverse complement.
ATATAGAGTCGAAGGCGCATCTGGCTGGTAGAAAGTTGGGTATTCTCTGGTGGGTGAGACGGTACTTCACACCGAAACAACTGCTGAGCCTGTACCAAGCGCAGGTTTGGTCTTGTATGGATTACTGTTCTCACCTTTGGGACGGCTCGGCTAAATGCCAGATCAAAGCGCTAGAAAACATCGAAAAGCGTGCCAAGAAGCTCATCAATGATGATGCGCTTGTAGAGGCCCGGCTTCAAAGCCTTGAACACAGGCGCAAGGTTGCAAGCCTTTCCGTTTTTTACCGGATACATTTCGGAGAGTGTGTGGGGGAATTGCACAACTTGATTCCCCCGAGTCCTTTTCATCATCGAACCACAAGACAATCGGCGAGGCGTCACCGTTTCATGGTAGATATCCCACCCACTCGCACGAAGCGCTTCACTCCAAGCTTCCATGTGCGAACTGTTAGAGAGTGGGATTCTTTGCCGGAGTCTGTTTCCTGATGGGTATAACCTGGGTGTTTTCAAGGCCCGAGTGAATAGGTTGGTTATGGGCAGACGTGCTCCATCGTAGGCCGCGTCATCACTTACCACCAGGCAAGATAGCGGCTAAACGTCGACCCATCAAACGTAATAAAAAAGTGCATTTTCAAAAAACGCAAATATAACTTTGTCGTTCATACAAACACTATGTATAACGAAGCTATTTTATGACTTTTATATTATGCCATCTACTTGCTGCTACGGAACCCCTCATGGGCGAGTCTGACTCGCACTTGGCCGGTTTTTTTAAGACTGATTGATCTCAGAAGTAAGTGCTTTATATTTTTTCTTCATTTTGCGATGAAAAGTCCTTTTAAAAATTTTTTTTGCGTTATTTAGTTTTACCCGTAACTTCCATTATTCATTAATATTGTGAGATAATACTTAAAGCCCAGCGAAAACTTTAGCTTAATGCAAGATAAGACATTTTAGTTTTCATGGTCTGACTTGACCGGGCCTGATAAAACATTTTACTTAGACGTGTTAGTATGCTGTACAGAATATAACACATTTTATCTAGCTCATTTATGCAGCTTTTTGTTCGTTAAAACATGTTTTACCTGGACACGGTGAGTACGGTCAACTGACTTAAGTCAATTTTACCTAACCAAGATTATGGCCTGCATTGTATTAACTCCAAAATCTTGGACACGAAGACACTTACATTATTTTCTATTATTACATTTCATAGTAAACGTTATTCGTAATAACTATTTTGAGTTTCAATGAAAAAGCTCCAGTAATTAATTAGTTATGATTTTTTTTGCAAAATTTGAAACTTCAAATCGCTCTACTGAACAATTCACATAATGGCGGTTAATACATTTTGCCTTTCCAGCGTCGATATTATAGCATTTCATTATAGCCTGAACAAATAGACAGATTGACAAAATTTGTAATAAATATTGTTTTGGTTGTATGTACCGTTATATCGTATGTATATTTATATGCGTATAGTGAAAAGCGATTGTTTCAATACTACAAACAGACACTCCAATTTTATTTATTTGTAAATAAGCTAAGATAAACGCATTACACGTCCTTGTCCGTAAATTGCAAACCCTTTTAACAACACAGAAAGAAAATTGTGTCAATATTCTTAAGAATCGTAAAAACACAATGCCAATGTAAATTATGTTTGTTATACGGGAGCTTGTAGTGAAAACTTCACAATTTTATTCCTTTTCCAGGGACGTTGAACAAATAAATTCAGACTTAAATTGGTTCAGGAAATCTGCTTGGGAGATAGAATATAATTTTAGCGAGCACTAGAAGTTAAACCGTTTTATTTTATAAAAGTTTTAACGATAACGATTTTATACGGAGAAGTTGTGAAAGTAGTTACTAATTTTACAATCCTATTGTGACTGTTTCTAGCCTATCCTAGGGTGGATAAATTTTCCGTTTTTCCTAAATCAAGGAGGGATGTTATTCGGCTTACCCTTTCGTGGGAAATGGGCAAGGAACAGAGCTCCGCCATCCGCCCTGTTCTGTAGAGTTCGTCCAGATACTGGTCACTCTCCCACCGTTTCCGATGTTTCACGGGATATTTAATGAATTCCCAACAAATAACATAACTTATTTTATTAGATTGTTCATCATGTTATTTATATATTTCTTCAAAAGTAAATACAAAGGATTAAATAACATAACTTATTTTATTAACTTGTTCATTATGTTATTTAAATATGATTTTATCAAAAGCAAGCACAAAGGATAAAATGGGAATTCATGAGGAAAAGGATATATTCTAAAGGATGTATTCTAAATTATTTATATTTACTTATACAATAAAGATGACAGCAAAGGGAAAGGGAAGGCAGTGCACTCGCAGGAGTACACTCCGGATATGCAAAGGAATAATACAAACAACTGTTGGTCTTGCGTAAGTACCTCCTCAACCCAAACCCCATGTCTAAAACGTGTGCGTCGCTCACCATAGTATATGTCGTCGAAGAGTATAGATAGGTATGGCCGCAATGGCGTCGATAGGTCGAGACGAGGCACGTGAATCCATCCTACCGTCCTTCTCGGACTGGCCTAAGCATTGCTTATTTCAAGCAAACCCCAGAAGTGCACGTACAACAAGTAGGTACAGTGGAAAGTATTGTTCCGACTCAGTTAAAAGGAGTAGAGGCAGAGATGGGATAAAACCCTAGCCTATAATAGAACCACATTCACATACCCGTTCGCTGCTTTCACACTGCTACTCACCAAACTTCCACACTACACACTGAATTTACTTAGTACAACTGGGTTCTAAGGAACCAATTCTAGTCTATCCTAGACAACCGTCCGTCTCCGCAGTCCAAGAGTAAGTGCCCTATCGTGTTCATCACATTTGTTACATCTCCTCGCCAGAGCCCCTTTCCCAGGCCAATGCAACCCTTGTTTTATGACACTTTTTGTGCAATATCCTAATTGTTTCCAGGGACCTTTCGTAGGTCAGCATTATTGCAACCAGATGTGGCGTTTCGTATTGTGTTGTGCGCCCAATGGTCCCACTTTACCCTTAAGATCATTTAACAAGTTACAACTCAATTGCCCATCAGTTATCCCAAGTCTGGTTCTCATAAAATATAAGATAAATGGCCTAACATGTGGCTCATTAGAAAGTTGACACTTCAAAGTATTGGGATGCCTTTGTTTATATTTTAGGGGTACCTGACAGACCATCACATTCCCCCTCTGAAAATCAGACGCGTGACGCAGTTCAGCGTATGAGCTTTCATAATAGGGCAATAGCAAATAACCATAGTGGTTTACAAAATCATGTCCTCCACCATATACATCCACATAGGTATTTGTGTCCAATTAGAATCCATTAGGATTTAACCTAGGCACATTATACAAGCATCATCTTTCCTGCTTCAGCGATTCAGTTAAATAATGTGAATATATATTCAGATTCATCGCACGCCGATTAATTTATCACGGAACTAGTCATATTCCAAAACATAAATCTTGACATTTTTCAAACAATTGTTGTAACTGTATGTAACAGAGTTGGAAGTCCAAAACAGCGTTCTACCGCTTGATTATACAAACATCTAGTTTGTAAGCTAGTGTATCCTTTGGTCAATGATGAGTAAACCTAGTATAGTATGTCCACTGCATAGGCAGCCTACGTGTTCCGGGATGCAGTAGCACAACTGGCAAACTAGCCTGGCCTCCAGTGAATGATAAAGCGACTCGATACGTTAAAACTCTCGGTTGTAACCAAACACGACATTCACTAGTTTAGGTATAGGTGCTTGAAATTACGTATCTACGCATTTCAGCGTATGAGTTTTCATAATATAGGGCAACATCAAATATTCGTAGTGGTTCACAAGACCATGTCCCCTACAATCCAATCGGTATTTGAGCCCAATAAGTATCGACTTAGGTATTGTGCCTAAGCATGTTTCCCCTGCTTCTGTTATTGAATTAAAGTGTGTGCATATTTTATTCATATTTATTGCATGCAGATTACTTATCGTCATTATGGAACCAGTCATGTTCCAATTCATAAGCTTCCGAATTACTAAGCTATGAACTTGTAGTTCAGAGTGCAAAACAGCACCTCCTGCTTCATTAGGAGCAGACAGCAACAAACATCTGATTTGTGGGCTAGTTATTTTTGTTGGAGGATAATGGATAAATTTAACAATTCTGCGTGGCTGCAGCCGACCTGTCCCAGGGTATAATAACAAAACTGGCAAACTAGCCCGATCTCCTAGTGGACATGAAGGCGTCTCGCCATGTTAAAACACGCGGTTGAGACCAAGTATTTACTCGCTTATACGTATAAGAATCCTTGCAGTTACGCGTCTATACCATAAAGTACAAGTTGCACTAATATAAATTTAAGTCTCGTGCATATGGTAATTTGGTTTTCAACTATAAATTAGTGAATGACTGCTGGCATAAGTCATAATTGGTCATTTCTCTCACGCAAAGTAGTTATAATAACGTAACGTCCCTAAAGTTAGCCACATAAGCTATCCAGAACATTTAACGCTTAAGCCTTAATGATATTTAATGATGATTCGTACAGTCGAAACTTAACAGTGTCTCTTCCATTCAAACAACAGTTTAGTTGTTGCATATCGCTCGGCACTAACTCCATATGGCTCTCGCTGTAGAGCATGAGGGATTTAATCAATTTTAATTTCGACTTTCGAAACTCTCAACAACCAGCACTATATACTTCGACTGCCCTTTCTACATAATAATAGGCATGGGAAACCCCATAACATAACTGTCTTCTCCTTCACCCTTACGAAGGATATAAGGCTCGATACTATAACGGGACTGACATTGACCTGCGTTTGACGAATACGTTTAATAATTCGCTTCTATAGCTCCTTCTGCTATTCCATCCGCGTCCTAACACTTTTTGTTGTTTATCAAGTAACAGTACAACCTAGCACATTCTCATCTTTAGATGTGCACGGGAAAATCTAGCTCTGATAAGCAGCTGCTACATTAAATAGTAATCCGAATTATTTTACGATCAGGTCACAACTGAGTACTATTTGAAGCACTGGAGTTTATTTATGTTTGTGCTATTTTCGATCAGGTCACAACTGAGTACTATTTGAAGCACTGGAGTTTATTTATGTTTGTGCTATTTTCGATCAGGTCACAACTGAGTACTATTTGAAGCACTGGAGTTTAATTATGTTTGTGCTTTATTCCACTTGAACTTGCATATCGGTAACTTATTGTCAAGTTTGGTAATGCTTGTTAGAGTTTCTATTACATATGTAAATTATTTTAAACTTGATCACAACAACTCGTAGGTCTCACAAATAATGCCTGATACTATTGGGAATCGAACCCGTGTACAATAATCTCTCCTCACACTTCTACCATGTACGTACATCTGTCATTCTACTTCCACTAACTGGCTCTATCGGGAGTCGAATCCGTGTACAATACACATACGACATGTGTCATTCTACCTGCACTCATTTGACATCCATCTGTTACACACGACTGCCGATGCCTTTACCTAGATGTTTAAAGATACCGTGGCCTCTGAGTTTGTCGTTGTTTTTCTTCTCAGGGCGTTCAGACAGAGAATGTCTCCCTCATTTAAGTCATATCACTGAACATCATATGTGCCTAGAATTTACGGAAACAAATATTGATTCCTTTCATTTGAAAAGTTTATGTTACAATTGTGGTTTCTTTCATAACACTCTTCAATTTCCGTTATTTCTATAATATCCCTACAAATTAGTAGATGCAAACCACTTTCTCGGTCAATAATCTAACTCTAGATGAATAATTACTATCCCTACGGAATGTAGCGCAACTGCCTACCATCATCACCACACCAGGATACATAGTAACAGTGCCACGTCATTCTTGTTTTACCAACAGAAGCGAGTAGCTTCTGTTAATATCGAAAAACTTGTAAAAGAGTGAAATGTGGTCCATAGCTTAATAGATGCCCGATCGCGTAGATGTACTCATTCAGCGTCTTATAGTTTTTAATTCGCGTTAGGTACATTTCATAGTCGTAAAATCCTAATTAAACTGAATGCTTCTGCTTTGGCTGTCTCTGTCCATTGGTCGAGTACAGCAATCCTGTGCATGCTTATAAAATAATTTGTACATACCAGGACTTTTCTGTTAGGTGACGCTAGTCACGCTACCTGAGCTCTCTCTAATACGCCACCGTACTCGTTACCGCTGGACAGAAGCCTCCTACTGCGTCTACTGCCTCCGGCATCGAAGCACGATCGGCACGAAGAGTAATAGCTGAAATGGTCCGCACATAAACATATAAGTCATACATCCCAATACATGAGCCCCCCTCCGAGTATAAGAGGCTAGGGCAAATTCAAAATATTTCAGTTTAGGTTTGATTAACTTCAAGCCACCTTTCTAAACTGTGATTTATCAGGGCAATACATTGGGTATATAGCAATAGCCCCTGTTATTAAATATTTTGTCAGGGGTTAGTCTCAAATATGAATGCCCCCTCAGACTCTGGCAACATAGAATCAATCGTAAATATCACACAATGTCAAATTCATATAGAGACATGTGCTTGTCAATAGTAATTGTTGGAACCAAGCTAGAAACGTGTTAAATATTCAAAATTATTATCAATTTTAGAAGCTGGCAACATCACATTAATATAATGGGCCAGTCTTTATAATCTTGATTAATAAAAGAACACTTAGCTTCGTTCAGGATACTATCGCCACGTCTGCTGCCACCTTCCTCAGCCGAATATGTAGCCGAGTATGAGTCATAAAACATATTGAATATCTATCCTGGAATTTTAAACAAGAGCACACGAGTATCTGATGCAAGAAGATAACCATAGTGACAAATGAAGTGCAACATGTTAAGTTCACTTAATTAAAAAATATATTGTACAATGTATAAATCCTTTTGAACAGTTTGTCCCAAAATGTCCACATCTCAAACGCCCTTCACTCGTATATAATCCACACACACAACTCTTCCTGCAATCAGGCACACTTGCAAATAATTAATTAACTTCTTTCTTTAATATGGCCGTAGAATAGGAATTAGACCGGTCCAACTAATACAAAAGTCACCATCTATGTAATAATAAATCCGCTACTTATTAGTCGACAAATGTAGAAATAAAATTTAAACTTATCATCAAAATAACCATGCGGGAATTGAACCCACTATTTGCAGAGATAATCCATTTGTGTCCGTATGACACGCAAGAAATAATGAATAATAATTATGCGGGAATTGAACCCAACACAATCTGCGGAGACAGACTTGTGTGTTTTTCTTCTTAACACACGCCGTACGTAGTAATTAGCGAAAGCTACTGGATACAAAAGATACATACGTGGGGATTGAACCCACACCGTACACATAGACAGATCGAAATGATGTTTAACAGTAGTTACTTCTAATAATTAATGAATGTGGGAATCGAACCCATGACTTACTCTCATTTTTAACTAAATAAAGGATTGGGAATTGAACCCATAATCTGCGGAGACAAACTACAAATTAAACATTACTCATGATAAAATAATATGTAAGTGGGAATTGAACCCACAGGTTTTAATAAAGCCGTCTAGTCGTAATTACGTTGTGTTTTATCGTAGTAACCTAAAAATAATTCTTCCTCGTTGCACTGAAGTGAATCAGTACATTTAATGACGAGGATCCTGGTCACGGCACCACATGTGACTGTTTCTAGTCTGTCCTAGGGTGGATAAATTTTCCGTTTTTCCTAAATCAAGGAGGGATGTTATTCGGCTTACCCCTTCGTGGGAAATGGGCAAGGAACAGAGCCCCGCCATCCGCTCTGTTCTGTAGAGTTCGTCCAGATACTGGTCACTCTCCCACCGTTTCCGATATTTCACGGGATATTTAATGAATTCCCAATAAATAACATAACTTATTTTATTGTCTTGTTCATCATGTTATTTATATATATTTCATCAAAAGTAAATACAAAGGATTAAATAACATAACTTATTTTATTAACTTGTTCATTATGTTATTTAAATATGATTTTATCAAAAGCAAGCACAAAGGATAAAATGGGAATTCATGAGGAAAAGGATATATTCTAAAGGATGTATTCTAAATTATTTATATTTACTTATACAATAAAGATGACAGCAAAGGGAAAGGGAAGGCAGTGCACTCGCAGGAGTACACTCCGGATATGCAAAGGAATAATACAAACAACTGTTGGTCTTGCGTAAGTACCTCCTCAACCCGAACCCCATGTCTAAAACGTGTGCGTCGCTCACCATAGTATATGTCGTCGAAGAGTATAGATAGGTATGGCCGCAATGGCGTCGATAGGTCGAGACGAGGCACGTGAATCCATCCTACCGTCCTTCTCGGACTGGCCTAAGCATTGCTTATTTCAAGCAAACCCCAGAAGTGCACGTACAACAAGTAGGTACAGTGGAAAGTATTGTTCCGACTCAGTTAAAAGGAGTAGAGGCAGAGATGGGATAAAACCCTAGCCTATAATAGAACCACATTCACATACCCGTTCGCTGCTTTCACACTGCTACTCACCAAACTTCCACACTACACACTGAATTTACTTCGTACAACTGGGTTCTAAGGACCCAATTCTAGTCTATCCTAGACAACCGTCCGTCTCCGCAGTTCAAGAGTAAGTGCCCTATCGTGTTCATCACATTTGTTACATCTCCTCGCCAGAGCCCCTTTCCCAGGCCAATGCAACCCTTGTTTTATGACACTTTTTGTGCAATATCCTAATTGTTTCCAGGGACCTTTCGTAGGTCAGCATTATTGCAACCAGATGTGGCGTTTCGTATTGTGTTGTGCGCCCAATGGTCCCACTTTACACTTAAGATCATTTAACAAGTTACAACTCAATTGCCCATCAGTTATCCCAAGTCTGGTTCTCATAAAATATAAGATAAATGGCCTAACATGTGGCTCATTAGAAAGTTGACACTTCAAAGTATTGGGATGCCTTTGTTTATATTTTAGGGGTACCTGACAGACCATCACACTATGTTTGCAAATGTTATAGCAACTAACTTGGGCGTATATTTTTGTGTAGGTTGATGTATAAAATGTATTTATTTTTATGGTATAAGCCGGTAAACGAGCTAGCAGATCACCTGATGGTAAATAATCTTCGCCGCCCATGGACATCCGAAACACCAGAGGCGTTAGAAGTGCGAAGCCTTTAGGTGGTTAGTTCAATATATGTATTTTAAAAAAATAGTCAGGTTGATTTAATATGCTTCAATTTCTTAAATAGTCTAGTTCGAATGTAAACGATAAACCTGTACACGAAATATTTAAATACACCTACTACTCTTTGATAAAAAAATCTTAGAATACAAAAAAAAAAAAAACGGTCGAAAAATTATTTCAAAGGTCAACTTTAAAATTATTCTTCCCAATAACGTATATCGAGACTAATATGTCATACTTTTATAAAGTATAAAACGTAATATAAAATAAAAAGAAAAAAAGTACTGAACATATTTCTTTGTATAACTTGAAAATGTTACTAAAGTTTATGTTATTACCATTTCTGTACTAAGAACGTGACCTTTAAGAAATAATCCAAACGATTTCGTTTTTATTGTACAACTTTGATGTTTAATATCTTGTTGGCTTCAATTCGTTCTTTTTGTTTGCTGAGAGATTAAAAGGAATAAGGTGGATGACTAATTTGTATTCAGACGTAGATTATTTTACAATATTAGACACATATTTTTTATTTTATTACCGAAACTAATACTTTCGAAGATATATCGATTTGATATATCAGGTACATTTTATACGTACATATGACGTATTTGCTCTCGTTCCTAAAGTTTGATTCGTTTTATCTACGTATTGTTTTCTTATACATATAACAAAATAAAAAAAAATACGTGTCTCATATTTTTTCATTAGCTAACTGACGGACTAAATAGATTTTTAATTTTCATATCCGTCTTCCTATTTATTTTTCCTCTAAGTTATAGGTGAATCGAAAGAGCAAAACTATTCATTTACTGTAAAACTTCAAAGAAACAAAAATAGTATATGATAAATAATAAATAAATAAAATAAATAAATAATAATAGTAAATAAAATGATAGTTATACCTAAGCGATCGTCAAAGCTCTAACGTGAGACGTCCATATCTCACAGCTTCACACGTCTCCGTACATATCTCCGCCGGTAAGAATGTGAGTGAATATGTAAATGTCTCGCGACGTACGCCAAGTGAGGCGAGGCGAACCACTTAACAGTGACGTCATCCCTCAAATTATACATTAGATACCTCTTATTTGGTGTCGAATTAATTCCGTTAGACTCTAATGCTGTTAGAAGTAATAATATCGTTTTGTAGGTAATGTTCGGTGGGAATTGTTAGGTATAGTTTTGTTTTTTACTTACTTATGTACCAAAGGCTGCTCTCTGTTACTATTGCTCTCTGTGATTGAGATAAGGTTTACCAAAAATATTCTAGTATTTTTAAACGCACGCACACGCACAACTTTGCGCGTGATGCCGCTATACAAGGTAATCCTACTTTTCACCATTTGTGTTATAAGTCTTCCCATGTAATAGAGGTGAGTCGATTGCCATATACCTATTACAGAAATTTTCGAAAAAGCCCAGTAATACTTTAGCCGACTCGGAAATCGAACCGTGAGCACTTGTCCGGCAGTCGCACTTGCTTATCTTACAACTCTTAATATATGTATATGTGTATGTATGCTGAAGTGGTAGCCAAAGTATAGAAATAGACGCCTGAAATTGACAAGAAAATTGTCTTTATTACAGGTGTACCCACTTCTTGTCCGTGTGTCGATCTTTTGGCAAGTATCCAATCCAAATAACTGGAACTGGTCTTAATGTTCCTTCTCTAAACATCCTTTGTCAGGCAGTTGGACTTCTGCCTACCCAATATAACCTCTCGATATATCGAGACCTTTTTGTAACCTTATTAAACGTTGCAAAAATTTTTTGGGTAATAAACTAAAATACAACATCAACGTTCTTCTTCGTCCAAACTCAAGTCAAGTGATGGCGGCAACGATTTTCCTTAACCAATAAAAATATACGCATCCCCTCGAATTGTTTATTGGACATAAAACGTGATGATCAGCAAATTGAATCAAAGAATCAATAAGTTATAACAGAAGTTGATTGATTTGAGGATTCATTTGACATCTTTTGGTAAATACAAGGAGAACGAAAACAAATACCTTCTTATTTAGAGCGACGCGACGTTTTTTTTTTAAACGAATACGTGTATTGAGTATATTTGTAGAGATCCGATCAGACATTGGTTAATTAAGATACCATAAGCAAAGCATCGTTTTTGTATTGAATCTAAAATTTTACCTAAATACCAGTACCCTTAGTATGAGTTTGCTTTACGTTGAACGAAAACGAAACGAGAGCGCGCACGGCGTTCTGATTGGCCAGCGCGAATTAACTAACCAATCAGAGCGCCGAACGCGCTCCCATTTCGATCTCATTAAACGTAAAACAAACTCATACTAACCTATGATATTTTAACATTAGCTTGCCCCAATTACAATGAGGACCAGTAATGTACATTTTGTCTACGATATTTGGGAACAATGGTATGTTGCTATATGAATTGTAGTACAAAAAGTCTATCCCTAGCCACTTCAGTATCTGTTTTTAATGAACGTTTGATGTAGTGGTTGGACAACAGAACTGTTGTCGGCGTAACGTGTTACGGATTCCATCACCGCATAATACAACTTTTTGTGTGGTCACAGATTGTTGATCTGTGTCCAGCTGAGATGTACATATATGTGAATTTATAGGTTCACACGCGCTTCCAAGACACAGAAGAAAATCCAAGTGAGACAAAGTAATAAAAAAACAAATTTGAAATATTGCGATGACCTTGAAGCCTTATGTATTTGTTTTTTCTCTTAAAGTTTGTTTTGTTGTTCGTATATCACACTTAACCCGATCACCTGCTTCTGTGCTCACGTCTCGCAGCCTCCCTTGAGATATAAAGTGATTCATTCCTCTACCATACAAAGGTGTCTCTTGAGATTGTAGCGAGTTTTTTTTTCAAAATCTAACCCTTTATATAAGAATATAGAGATTTCTTCTTTTTCATAATAAACAAAAGATAGAAAGAATTAGTTTTAATAGATTTTTCCATGACTTTTTCTAAGAACTAGTGTTCAGAGTGTAAATAAAATATGAGCTGTTTTTCATAATGGGGGAAAATCACCCTGTGAGTTCTCCCGCCTTGGGCGAGGTGAGAAGGAGTGTCAGACTCTTACTGACTAAAAACCACCCCGTTCCCAGTACCGCTTTTCGAGCCTTACCGGAGCACAGCTCAAAAATCATGTTTTATTGGAAATTCAGTGTCAAAAAATCCCGTTGTTCAGCATTTTTATTATATTTTTTGTGAATAAAATCCGCATATTTAACGTTTTTTTACGATAAAGCATACACGGACAGAAATATGGCTATTGTTATATGTAATGTGGGCGGGGTTGATGACGTCACCCCGTACCAACCGTACGCTGCATTTATACAACGTTTTTATATCGCATAAAAGAAAAAAATATGCTGCGACATGTGGAAAAAATGTTTTTTATTTTTCGCAAAAAGTGCTGCATCAGTATAATTTTTTAGGGTGTGCTTATTTATCATATAAAAGGAATAAAGCTGAAGTGTTTGTTGAAACAACCCGGCCAAATTGAAAACAAAAATAGGCCGGGATGTTAGGATAGGCCGGATTGTATATTTTTAGGTATAGGTCGTACTTCAAAATATCTAACACATTTAAGAGACAATGTAACTTCATGATAATGAAAAATAATGATGAATAAGTCTTACTAATTACGGTACCCTTGGAAGAGGTTTTAGGGATAATAGATTTTTTGTGGATATGCACGTAGAACCATATTGTCTTTAAGTGTTTCTGATCAACATACACAAGGGTAATTTAGGAGAACCATGCTTCGGCACGAATGGGCCGGCTCGATCGAAGTTATACCACGGTTTCACAGAAAACCGACGTACTCCCTTTCCCAAACTTCTCAACCCCGGATTCTCCAACAATTCTTAAATTCCTAACACCCAAAAGTTCGGCAACGCACTTGTAACGTCTCTGGTCTTTCGGTTATCTATGGGCGGCAGCGATTGCTTACCATCAGGTGATTCAGGTGAACCAAACGCAGACTTATTAACGCATAGCAAAAAATAATGAGGCATATTAGTGATTTTGAATGTAAATAATGTAATGTTAAAAAAATGTAATAGTTATGTATTCACTTTGTCTAGAAGACGTAAACATATTTTTTCAAAGCATTTTCTTCTCATTAATATTAAATAGACCGTCGATAATATTATTAGACTTTTTACATAGTCACTTGACTATGATAATTTGTCGTTTGTAGTAAGGCTTTTTAGGGTTCCGTATCCAAATGGTAAAAAACGGAACGTAGATTCGTCATGTCTGTCTGTCCGTCCGTCCGTATGTCACAGCCATTTATTACCGAATCTGTTGGCCCTACATAGTTAAAACTTTGTCAGTTGATGTAATCTGGTAAACACTATTCGAATTTTGAATAAAGCTAATCATGTGTCATGGGTTTGGAGCAATTCTTGTTTTGTGATATTCACTTGTGATATGTCGTCTTATTTATATCAATTGTCATTGTGCGACAGCTTGATCGATCTACACCACAATATTAGGTTTGTTTAGTAACAATTGTCCTGTCTATGATGGTATGTCGATCCCAAGTAAAAGCAAGCGGTGGAGATGTCACACTAGTGTGACATCTCCATTTTAAGAACTGGGCCTGGCAGACACTTACCTTAATACGGCACTTCAGATTCAACAAGTTTGTACTTCAAAGCAAGTTGTTGATGAATAATCCTGACTACAAGATTATCTCTGTAGTATTATTATTAATATTTCTGTATTCATGAAATCCGTCAGTTGCCAATATGTTCATTATAATTGTTAATTAAGAAAATCTGATTGAGACTAATTAATGAAGCGTCATGTTCCTGTCTTTCGTAATGTTCGGAGATATTATTACAATATTGAGCGTAGGGTGTTTAATCAGGTTACGCAGTTTTTTTTTTATATTAGTGCCAATAGTAATTTAAGCTTCCTTTGTTACTTGACACAGTAAAGATTTTTAGCGGTGGATGCAGTACTGTTTTACTTTAATTTAATTCACAAATGAAATAGGGTCTTAAACGTGTTTGATATAAGGCAATGGCATGATCACACTTATACTCCTATTATAAATGTGAAAGTTTGTTTGTTTTCATGTTTGTCCGTCAATCACGCTGAACTACTGAACGGATTTTGATGAAAATTGGTATACAGACAAGGTATGAGCTGGCTTGGGTGATAGCCCATTTTAATCACTCAGAAATGCAGAATTCGTTGAATACAAAATGCGAGTCATGTTGAAAGAATGGATGTCCATGGAGTTGCTCACCAGCAAGCAATTTATTTGACACCACATACAATAGGGATGTTAAAGAAGCTACCTCCAGTATAAAACCTAAACAAAATTCAGCCTTAATATCCTAATCACTAAATATATTATCCAAACTTATAATTACGAAAGTTTCTTACCATTGTAGTGTAATTTGAGCATTTGGCCACATAACAGCAGTTCCCCTGATCTCCGTAATCCTCGGCGGATAACGAGCGCTGTGGAATAATTTACACTGTGGTCGGTAACCTTGTGAGCTCAGCCCCTTACTGGGACTCGGTATCTGCGCCGACAATGAGAATGTACTGAGAGAGGGCGCTGAGTACTGCGGTTTACTGGTAAATACAATATGAAGGTGTTCTACACGTATCTGTCTGAAATTTTGGTCTAGTACATTGCAGACGAATCTTGAGATGCTGAGATGGTTTTTGAATCACGTTGAGTTTACGACTTGGTCAATAATTTTTAAGAACATTTTATTAAGTAATACATCCATAGCACGCATCTTTCCATATAAAAACATAGCTTAGCTGAGTCGTTCCCACCAGTGCTAAGCTATGTGTACCAATGAATATGATTGGTAGAATGGATACCAAACGCAAAACACATCTCTGGTGAAAAAGTATACTTATTTCTATTTGTCCGTCAATATTTTAATTTAAACTTTCGTATTATATTATTTATAGCTCAGAGACCATAATTCAGTATCCAAAGTGAAAAGCACTGATTTACCTTAATTACAATTAGTCACTCAAATTTTCCCCCGTTATAATTAATGAGAATTGCGACATGCAATATAAGGTCTTAAAACCCCAGTATAAAGTTTAAAATACACTGAAAATATGAAAAATTATTTCATAAATCATGTGAAGATTAAATTTTGTATCATATGTGACAGATGTTTCGGAGGCAATTTGAGTCGCATGTCGACGAAACTTGGTTAATATCGGGCTTTATTGGATTATTTTATTTAATATTCTTGTTGCTTCGATTGTTGACTGCTTAAGTGTGGGAGAGCCATGCTTCGGCACGAATGGACCGGCTCAACAAAGTCAAAGTCAAAGTTAAAGCATTTATTTCAATTAATCCTAAATTAGGCACTTTTGAAACGTCAAATTGAATTGTCAGTCAGTCTGTCCGTCAGTGAAGCTAGGTGCTCGTTCCAAAGTGTTGCTTCGAATGGAGAAGAACGAGCAAGAAACTCCAGCAACGGAGTGATACCACGGCCTCACATAAAACCGACGTGAAATAACGCTGGCGTTGTGTTGCGTTGTGTGAGTGAAGTTACCGGAGGCCCAATTGCCCCTTTTACCTCGCAGTCGCTTATACGTAAAATACTACCAATCAATCAAATCGACTTTGGACACAGCAGCAACTACAAAAACGAATTAACTAAATTCCAGGAGAAAGTTTGGACTATAAACTATCGGTTTATTATTATGTTATCGGCTTACTCACGTGACGTTTTGATGAGGAACTCGACTAGTTTCAAGCCATGCTAGAGGCTCATATTCATGAGCAGCATTTCGCGACACACGACGTGGCGATTGTCGCGCTGCTACTCTATGAAACTAGTCGAGTTCCTCGTCAAAACATTACGTGAGTAAGCCGATAACATAATAATTAATTTAGTATGTCTCACGAAAGTTACAATAAAACTATCGGTTTGTTATTTGTAGTTGTAATTTTTAATTTAGTTACAATCCTGACTTATGGAATAACTTAACACCTTATAATCTATCTCGGTCCAAGAAACTGTGAATGCAGTGGGAATGCAAGTCCGGAGCGTCGCTACGTGACCGACTGACCGGCAGATGCTGGCGGCATTTGTAAATAGGTGTGCAACGTGACCCTTATTGTTGCATCTTAGGTTTGAGTTTAATATTCTTAAAATATACACCAAATTGCAGTTGTTTCCTTATTTGTATATTCATATTATAGATTAAATACGAAGGGAGATAGATTTTTATTTTACTCAACAAAACTAATGTAGAGACTCATATACATACTCACTTACATACGCAATCTGAACGAAAACTCAATATTCTTTTTTTATGGAATAGGGGCAAACGAGCAGACGGGTCATCTGATGGTAAGCGATCAACGCTGCCCTTGGACACCCACAACACCAGAGCGTATACAAGAATAGGCTCATTTCTTAGAAGGTCGTATTCTTATAGACATAATCATATTCTGAATACACAACCTTATTTTGATTCTATCAAATATTATTATAATAAGTACTTAATCTAACCGAATATAAAACGTTTATTTACAGTCACGCATTTCACACATTCAAAGATAAAACTAGCCACAACACTATTTTCATCGAGTGCCAACCGAAAGATATAAAATCAGATAAAATGGAAGTCCCACATAAAATATAGAAGACAAACCCTCATCTAGATTGCGATACAAAGGCTTCATGAATCTTTGAAGGTATTGACCCTTGCAACGTTCAAGGTCGAAGCGAAATACAAATATTCGTAGATATTACGTTCTATTCGAAGCTGAGAACAGAGGGTTGAAAGGCCTTTAACATCGAAAATTATTGATGTAGACACAATCTTCAATAAAGTAGGAAAAGATTTACGATAAATTATTATGTTATCGGCTATTTCATGCCATGCTAGAGGCTTGAAATGGTTTGAAACTAGTCGAGTTCCTCGTCAAACAGTTACGTGAGTAAGCCGATAACATAATAATTAATTTAGTATGTCTCACGAAAGTTATAATAAGATTTACGATATGGTGTTTTGTAAATAAATGTTTAAGGGGGCGTGGCTTGACGGCCTTGTCAGGTTTAAGCAATAATTTAAACTGATCAGGTGGATAAGTCCGAGTTTGTACTTTAATAAACATAATATATGAGCAAGTCAGTTTTCTATGATTAGTCTAATTTTACTACCAGATAAAAATAATGGAATGAAAATAAATCCTTACTTCATAAACCGAACTAGAGAATCCCATTAGTTTTGGTAATAAAACCGTACCAAAATTATTATACGAAAAATATCTAGATTAATAGCTGAGTTTGTGACATAATCTACTAAATTATGGTATCATCGTATTTGTGTGTTACCCTCGCGATAATATAATGTACGGCCTTAACAGCACGTAATGTTTGCGTCGCAGTCCCGGTTATCTTTACCGGCTCCTGATTACTCCGCCGCCGACAATTTGATTAGCTCCTGACGTGACTGAGACACGGACGTGCACTGAGGTCAGCAGAGGACCATATAATTGAGGAAAATATATGAATGTCGAGGAAAACAGGGTCCAATTAATCACGAAGACACGTGGTGGTGAATATTAGGTGGAGCTGTGAGATAAATTTATAGTTCTTCTACATGATTACTTCGTCTAGTTGCTTCGTTTATTCATTTTATTCAAACCTCTTCGTGACCGTTTCGTTTGATTGGCTTTTCTGATATTCTCAAGACGACGCGTCGTAATAATAGATCTGTATTAATAAGTTCATATGTTCTTAAAGATAATTTTATTTATTCCCGTCGTAGAAAAAATACGTATTTATTATGTGCTATATAGTATAGTGATATCACTTCATTAATATTTTTAGTTTACTTTCTCCGACATAGTAAACGCCATGGGGGCAAAAGTGACCGGCACTAGCGTAGGATTTTTGTTGACTTTGACTGCCCACAAAATTCTGTTGAAGGCAGGTCTTAACATAACAATTACCTTAAAGATTCCTTCTTTGTACATGATTTATAAATGTAATTTCAAAACATTCTATGTAACCTATTTATGAATAGGTATAGAAAATGTATTAATAATTTACTTAGAAACCTCAGCTCCCCAATCATCTAAAGTAACCTTTTTGTTTAGACACTGAAGCAGTACTAGTGCTTTCATTCTGATTTAATTAAGTTTTCTTGAGACAGTTTCCTTAGATATTTTCAGCATTATATTTTTATTAATTTGCTGGGAAGCTCGCACTTCGAATTACTTGATATTGTTACTTTTTCCAGAAGTAGTGAGGACGTAATTGTACTAGTGGTTGTTGACTAAGGTCTTTGAGTAGGGTCAGATTCTAGGCGTCCTATTTTGGTATTTCGATTTTAAAACTCTTAACCTTAGCTTTTTTATGGAATAAGCCGGTAAACGAGTAGATAGGTCATTTGATGGTAAGCAATCACGGATACATGAAACACCACAGGCTTTAGAAGTGCGTTGCCAGTCTTTTGGGGGTTAGAATTTCAAGGATTGTTGGGGAATCGAGGATTGGGAAGATTAGGAAGGGGGTAATTGGGCCTCCGGTAACCTCACTCACACAACGAAACACAACGCAAGCGTTATTTCACGTCGATTTTCTATGAAGCCGTGGTATCACTCCGGTCGAGCCGGCCCATTGGTGCCGATGCATGGCAAGTAATCTCTTCCACACTTAACAGCCAATTGTTATGGAATTAATCGGTTTTGAAACATATGTATTTCAAGATGCAAATATATGTCTGCTGATAAGAGGCTGCACCAATCAGTAGAGTAGACTCACTACTCGTAGACAGAAAATAAAAACGCCGGCAATTCAAACACGGCGTGATAAATATTCCAAGAGTCAATCAATCGGGCGCGTTTCAACTATTTTGCTATGCACAAAGCTACGCCCGCGCCAACGGCAGCCGACGAAAAAATACATTTTTATTTCCCCAGAGCTCAATATTTTCGAAAGGTGATTTTATTTTTCTTCACCTGTAAACAAGCAATCACTTGAAAACCTTCTATGATTGATTTTATATGCTTTGATGTAGTTGCAGCTATATCTGAAATAGTTGAAGTCGAGTCGATAGTCGGGTATTTCAAGAAGGGAGTAGATTGATTGTTATCTATTTACTCCCTTCTCTTGATTTTTAAGTGTCGGCAAAGCGCATGCCCCATGTAATACAAGCGTTCATAGGCCACGGAAACCACTTACCATCTGTGTGATTTCTTGCCACAGTCGTGGTTTAAAAAAGTCGCATCGTACAGAATGTAGGTATTATTGGAGGTTTGTGAAGTCAAACAGATAAAAATCCTTCTTTAATTTAATGTACCGACCATAAATTATTTATTTAATACAATGGGTTTGATAAACAATTCTTGGAAAATTCATCACGATAAAAGTTTCGAAGGAATTAAAAGTTTTGAAACGATTTAGCCGAAGTGATAAGTGGTGAACAATTTTACAAACAAGATCTTGGGGATAAAACGATAAACAGTTGCTAATCTTATTATAAAAGGATTTCAATTCAATTTGTTTGTCTCTCTCGATGGAGATCAAAAGGCGTGAAGATTTTTAAGTGTGGGAGAGCCATGCTTCGGCACCAATTGTCCGGTTCGACCGGCATGATACCACTGCCTCACAGAAAACAGCAGTTAAACAACGCTTGCGTTGTGTGAGTAAGGTTACTGGAAGCTCAAGTACCCCACTTCCCAATCATTCCAATTCCCCAAAAACCCTTAAATCCCTAATCACCAAAAGGCCAGCAACGCACTTGTAACGCCTCTGGTCTTTCGGGTGTCTATAGGTGGCGACGATTGCTGATCTGTCTGCTCGTATACCGGTTATAACTTACTATAAATATTATGTCTTAGCTTTTTTAATTACCGATATTATTCAAAACAGTTATATGGGTTACATAAAAGAAAACTTACTTCAACATTGAAACAGGCCGCACTTACCCAATCGTTTCTTTATAAAACAAACCAAACGTTTTTCTTAAACGAACTCAAAGAAACTATTAAACAACGGACTGAGAAAACAAAAGCGACAATAGTTCTTGGGAAAGCGTTAAATCTTTACAATCTAATTTGTGTTAAGACGTTTAAATGTCGTGTCCCACCGACTTCTCCCTTCAAAGGAGTACTTGAGCAAAAGTGTGACGTCACAGTGCTGCGTCACCATTTCTCCTCGTTCTTTATATGGCTCGCAGGGCTACCACAGTAAGAGACCTAGAAGAGAAGTTGCGGCTTACTCTCAAGGAACTGGAGGGGTCAAAACATCTATGCAGCCAACTACTGCAGGAGCGAGAGGACAGTGAAGTGGAGGTCAAGACCATTGTGGACAAGAATGCTTCACTGAAGAACGAACTGGCTGAATTGCATGTCCAGTATATGGACGTGCTCGACCAACACAGCCAGCTGCAGTACACAATCTCGACATTTCAAGATTGCAGTAACACACATGAAGCTGCTCTTCAAAGAATTACAGAACTAGAGTCTGAATTGTGCGATGCCCATAGGATCATATCTTGCTCACAGTCAACTCAAGTCGATACACAACACATTGACACGAACACACTGTATGACGAGTTAATTGGTAGTGGACTCCAGTGTAGGGAGCCAGTTACTATAGACTTGACTGGTGAGGATACCGTACACATCTCCCCTTTTAGAAGTCACAACAAGTTAAAAAAGTATATTAAAATTAATAAATTAATTAAACGTACTCAGAATTCACTGAAAAAACAAAAATTAAAAAAAGTGATTCTGAGTTTAAGAAAAGATAGAAGTAATTTAATAAAAGATCTTCAATCTTGCAACAGTGAACTGGATCACTGTAGAAGGATGTACGATACTGACATTCAGAGCCTGCACAAAGATTTATATAATAAGGAAGGTATGTTGCAAGACATCTTTGATAAATATAAGCAATCCCAACAACAGTTAAGTGAACGCTTACTGGAGGCCTCGGAGCTGATGGATATGGTGAAGTACAACGCAGAGAGGTATGAGTCATTGGCAAATGACCTACAATGCAGTTGTGTGAACCAACCTCAGCCTCCTGAGACTTCAATTACACCGGGACCAACTCTAATAAAATCAATTAAAAGTCAGTTAAATAGTAAACATAACTATAAAACATATGTTTATAGTGATGAGCTAGGTTCCGGACTTGGCCAAATGATGTATGATCATCTTGATCATAGTTATATAAACAATAGTTACCACAATATGAGTTATAACAAAATTATAAAACAAATAACTCATACTGACTTGGATGAAAAATCAGTTTTAGTTTTAATGGTAGGCAACAGTTTAGGTTTAACAAGGGGGATGTTGTGAATGGTGTGGACACCTTATTAAAATCAAATAGTGGGAAAATAATTGTGTGTGCTTTCCCATATTCAAATACACTTTCTTCTTCAAAGAATAAGTACATAGGTGTACTCAATAACATACTACACAAAATGACATGTCAAAATGACAGACTTTTATTTTTTGATACTAATAAATTTATTAGTAATCTTATATTTCACAAGAAAGGTATACACCTTTCAAAAAAATGTAGACAGAAAATTGCTATACTTATAGCAAATAATATTAACACTGTTATAAGTAATATAACAGATAGTAGTTGTAGTGACAAATCTGTGCTGTCTAGAGTGTCTAACAGCACAGAGACACTAGGTTTAAACTAGATTATAAGACAACAGAAGGTACCTTTATAAATCATATGAATGATAAGGTAAATTCTGGCAGTATAAAACTATTTCAAAATAATTATACACAGGAGCAGCACAACCTTAAATTATTTTATATTAACATTCAAGGCTGTTCCTCAAAAATCTTAGAATTAGAGCTGTTTTTAGAAAAAACTAAGTTTGATTTAATTTGTCTATCAGAGCATTGGTTAAAGGAGGACCAACTAACATCTTTAAATCTAGAAAACTACAATGTAATTAGTAATTTCAGTAGAAAACAAATATTACATGGTGGGTCCCTAATATTAGTTAAAAATAGTATTAAATCTAAAGAAAGGAAAGACATTGTAGCACTGTCAGTTGAACACACCATTGAGTTGTCCTGTGTTGAGCTGGATAGACATGTTGTAGTTTGTGTTTATAGACCACCTAATTATCAGAATCTTCCTTTATTTGATTCTGTCATGGAGGATGTTTTAAGAAAGGTTTCTACTAGTCACAAGTCAATAATTGTTTGTGGCGATTTCAATATTAATTTATTAGAAAATAGTACAAGCAGTATGGAATTGTTAAATTTGTTTGGATCATTTAATTTAAAAAATGTTTTTTTAGAACCAACTAGAATAACATCCTCGACTGCCACCTGCATTGATAATGTTTTTTGTAATTGTGATTACAAAGAAAAACATATTATAAATAGCTTGCCATCCGACCACTGTGGACTGATGGTTGCGTATAGCTCTTATTTACCTCTGCTAAAAACTCAAATAAGATTTAGACAAACTACACTTAGAAATTTGGAGAAATTAAACAATTCTTTAGCTAGTAAATTAAGTATAAAAACATTTGATATTAGTAATGTGAATAAGTTGTACAACGATTTCTTTGAATTATTAAACAAGGAATTTAACAATATTTTGCCACTCAAAAATAAAGATATTCATACCAAATTTGTATTTAGCGATTGGGCTACTGTAGGTATTCGAAAGAGTAGAAATAAACTTTTTGATCTTTATGGCATGAAACCATATAATAACGACCCCCATTTTCAACAATATGTAACATCGTACTCAAAGACTTTTAGATTAGTGTGCAAAGCCGCAAAACGTCTTTATATCAGCAATAAAATAAAATCAGCTGATGACAAAATAAAGACAACTTGGAAAATTATACAAAACGAGACTGGTAGGAAAAAAATACATAATTCAGAAATTAAATTAAAATCTGAAATTGGACAAATTTCTTCAAAATGTGATGTAGCACAGGAGTTTGAAAATTTTTTTACTAATATTCCTATTAAAATAACTAGAGATTTAAATTCTTCAGCTACACTCTCAGCTAGTTTGCTTAAAAAAAATGTAAAATCATGTCAACATGACTTTATTTTTCAATATACGAATCCTCTAGAGATCGTAAAGGTCTTTAAAGAAATTAAAATAAAATCAACTGAAGATCTTTGGGGACTATCAGTGAAAGTCTGCAAAACAATTATTCAAACTATAGCGCCCTGTCTGGCTATGATTTTTAATAAAAGTATAGATGACGGTGTTTTTCCTGACCTTATGAAATATAGCAAGGTTATCCCACTATTTAAAAGCGGCGAAACCACAGAACCTAATAATTATAGGCCTGTATCTATTTTGCCGGTCCTTAGCAAAGTGTTTGAAAAGTTGATACTGTCTCAGATGCTTCATCATTTTAATAAAAACTCCATCTTCCACCATCAGCAGTATGGTTTCACTAAAGGTCGTTGTACAACTGACGCCGGTGTTACTTTAATGAAAGAAATATTTGGTGCCTGGGAGGAAGCACAGGATGCCATAGGTGTTTTTTGTGACCTCTCAAAAGCATTTGATTGCGTTGACCACGAGACACTTTTGCTGAAATTAAATCATTACGGGATTAGAAACACTGCGCTCCGTCTATTGAAATCATATCTAGGAGATAGGCAGCTAAAAGTTCATATTAACGGTGTTAATTCACAAGGGTCTGAGATAAAAATGGGCGTTCCTCAAGGTTCAATATTGGGTCCTTTCCTCTTTTTAGTGTACATAAACGATTTGCCACTCATATTCGAAAATGAACCAAAAATGGTTCTGTTTGCAGATGATACATCACTGATTTTTAAAATAGGTCGACGTACGAATAATTTTGACGACGTGAACAGCTCCATTCTTCGAGTCTATGAGTGGTTTACTATTAATAACTTGGCGCTTAATGAGAAAAAAACCAAATGTATTAAATTTTGCTTGCCAAACGTACAAAATAACGAATGTTATGTTGCTTTGAACGGACAAAAGTTGGAATTTGTTAAGGAGACTGTATTTTTGGGTATCACATTAGATGACAGATTACAATGGGGGCCCCATATAAAAGCACTTTCGGGGAGACTAAGCTCAGCTGCTTATGCAGTTAGACAGATTAGGCAGCTAACGGACGTAGGTACGGCAAGGCTTGTTTATTTTAGTTATTTTCACAGCATAATGTCTTACGGCATTTTGCTGTGGGGGCGAGCTGCGGATGTAGAATCAATTTTTATTTTGCAAAAGCGAGCTATTCGAGCAATATATAACTTGCCCCGTCGCGAATCTTTGAGAGAACTATTTAAAACTATAAATATTCTTACAGTGCCTTCTCAATTCATTTACGAAAATATTATGTACGTGAGAAAAAATCAACAATTGTTTGAAAAAAGAAGCGACAGACACAATTTTAATACGAGAGGTAAAAATAAGTTAGCTATACCGCAATTCCGATTGTCCAAAGTGCAGAAATCCTTCATGGGATTTTGTGTTAAGTGTTACAATAAACTACCAACCACCATACTGAATCTGAACGAGAAAAAATTTAAATCTTGTATAAAGCGTGAACTGTGTAAACAGGCATATTATAAACTGTCAGATTATATTGAAGATAAAAATGTGTGGCAGCATGTTGGTCCGGCTCCACTGGACACTCGCTCACACTAGACAATGCTCTAATACGATCACTAGTTACACGTTAAATTAAAGTACTAATTTATTCCAATGTAGTCTAGGGATCCTGTGGCATCAAGCAGTTATTTATTTATTTTTTATTTGAAAAATTAAATTAAAGATTATTTTTTATTTGTATAGAAGCATTATTTCAAAATTGTAAGTGTACATATGTGGGCACTATGTTTGAAACAACCCGCTTTTTTAATTTATATTCTTTACAAATTGGTTTTATTGTCCCATAGTTTTGACGTCGTATTGTCGTTACATTGTTCCTACATATATATACAATAGGTAAATGATCAAATAATGTATCAGAGATATTGTAAAAAACATTTTTTGAAAAGAGTAACGATGGAGTTTCTTGCTCGTTCTTCTCCATTCGAAGCAACACTTTGGAACGAGCGCCTAGCTTCACTGACAGACAGACTGACGGACAATTCAATTTGACGTTTCAAAAGTGCCTAATTTAGGATTAATTGAAATAAATGCTTTGACTTTGACTTTGACTTTGACTTTGTGTTAGAGAGCAATGCGGCTTTTGATATGGTAATCTAGCAAGCGCTGGAATCTCTTTATTGGTGCTAAGTTTCCTTGCAGTAGTGAGGATTGGTAATGCACGGAGGTAATGTGGTGGATTAGGTAATTTGTTTTACTTTAACTGCCTCAGATCGTTAATAGCTTTGATTAAACCTTTATAGTTTTTAGATGTAAATCAACTTGAAAGGTTAAGTATGACTGCATGGCTGGAGCGGTGGTTAAAGCAAGCTGTAGCGGATTCGATTTCCGCTCGGAGCAACTTTACTCTTTGTGTGATGCGCAAATTGTTGTTTGGAGTCATATGTATGTGGAATTGTGTGTTTGTAAACTCACCGTCTACGGCACAAGAGAAAATCCTAGAGTGGGGCAAGGTATTTTTTAAAGTATTCCAGAATTAAACTGACATAATAAGTGGTTGAAGTCATAAAAACTTTAAGTTATTAATTTAAACCCAACTTTAAACATGAAAAAAAATTAATTAAATTAAAGCGAACACATATTAAGTTAACATACATTTTGCATCGTGTATGTAAAATAATAGCAATAATTTGTTTCGAAGTGAAAACTCTCCACAACTTCTTCCCATCAATACTTGTCATCTGTCTGACAAAAAAATTCACGAGAAAAACTCCACGCTACACTGAAAACGTAGTTTTACAGCGTTTTTCATACGGACCCTTATGACAGGTTTATACCCTGAAAATGTTTATAGTCTTCATTTTCCTTTCCTTTCAGTTTTCATAATAACGATATACAAGAATGCCTGTGTTATAAAGAGGAAAAGGTATGTGACTGAGAACGTACCTAATATAATATATAATATCATCACACTAGGTTTTTCTTTAAAGTGATGAGTAGAGGAGTCAGTGGTAGAGACATTCTTTGGCATGAACAGTAGTATAGCTAAGCCGGCTCGAATAAATCAACTAATCAGAGCGCCGAATGCGCTCTCGTTTTGATTACATTAAACGTAAAGCCTACAGGAGGCAAAATTAGCGTGACACTACTAACCGATGTAAAATACCGTTTGCGTTGTGTTTCATCGTGTACGTGAGATCACCGTAGGCTTATATAGTCCTCCCAAAATTTCTATTCCTCAAATCGATCTATCTCAATTATAGTATTAATGATTTTTTTAGGAAAAACATAATCAATTAGCAGCTAATTTATTTTTTCCTAGCAGATGGCATTGTCTGTCGTTTAATTATTTTTAACCAACTATCGGTATGATTATTATTAATAACAGAATATATTCTAGAAAATGTCAATTACATTTCACCCAACAAACGGCAATTACATATACTTATGTGTAATTAGAGTTTATCATTAAACAAACATTTAATTTAACTCCACAATTCCGCCAGGTAATTTTGGACCGAAATTCCGGTGAAATGCGGTGCTTCTGTGTACGGAACCACAAACGATAAGACTTCAATTGGTAATAGATATCGTATCACGTGGCTCCACGCCTGTGATTGCGAAGCCAGGCCACATCGAGGCTAATGGTGGTACATTTCCGATATTATTGAAGCTATATTATGGTATTGATATGTAAAGCTAACAAGGCAGGTAGACGGGGTGTGTGTTTTGTAATGTAATTGTCAGTTCTGTCGGAAATGGAAAACCTTATTGCTTTTCTTGATTGCAAAAAACTAATAGGAGGGGTCCTAGTTTAATAGTGAAAGTTTGGTAGAATCTTTGTTCCTTCAGTTTTTCAGATCGGTCCAGCCGTTTTGAAGAATGGCGTCAAAACAATTCGATTAATTGGTAGGGTGACAAATTACTTATACAATACATTCATACATATGAACTGACTGCACGGTTGGCGCAGTGGTTAGGTGACCAGCTACTGTGCAACGTGTCGCGGATTCATTCCCGCGCCAGCCAAAAAAGTAAAATCACCATTATCAGGAAGTAATATCTCCTGCATGGTAGGCTAGTCTAGTTAGATAGACTAGCCATCGTGATCGAAAACGATAAGGAAATTTATATTTACACACATATGTAAGACTAAAGTAGCCGTACTAGTAAAGCAGGCGAAACAGCAGACAGAAGCTACTATTTGTATTAAAATTACAATCAAAATATATTAGCGATAAAACCATAATGTAAAATTCAATGGAATAATTATCACTCAATTAAAATTATCAATTTGAGTCTTGGGGTCTTAAGTATAAATTATAATAAATGGCTACAATTACGGGGAAGCTTAATTGTTTATTAAGAGCCACCATCATTAAGCTGCTCACCTTTATAAATACCGAAGAGGGTGCGAATACAATTTTCTTCGAAGTACTTAATTTTATTGGAGCACGTTCTAGGTTTAATCCTCAGATCGGAAAAGGGATCGTTTTCCACGAAGAAATCGAATATGTAATATCATTAGAACTTAGAACAAGGTCATCCGTGATCATGGCGCTTGCAACAGTGCCGAAATATCGGAAACTCACATAGATTAATAAACATGGTAAATATCCTGTTTTAAGTTCTAATGATATTACTAGTGACCATGTTATGGGTTGTATATGTCTTTTTATTTAATTTTAAAATGAAACGTTCAACACTAGTATTTTTCTTGTGTCGTGAGTTCATTTGCAAACGTCCAAGTTTACATACAAACGAACTCAAATGGGAAACCACAATTTGTGGATCACTATAAGCTACGCGACAACTGGTAATTGAGCCTTAACTTAAAATTATTACAAACTTTTTTGTTTGTAGTTGTCGAGGTCCATTAACTCCTAAGTAATTACACCTCTGAATCCATCTAGTAGAACATGATACCCAATCTATTGACCTCTATACGTATATTATTATAATCCCGTAACAAAAGTATTTTATTTGAAACTATGTTTCTAGTTATAGCGAAATATTTTAAAGTAATCAAAAATAGAGTGGAAAATAATAAAAAAAATAGAGTCCCGCTCTCCCCAATCCATCCTATACACACAAAATTCGAAGTAAATCAGAAAGATGTAAAACTAAACTGTTGGTTAATGGAAATTATTCAAATAAGGGTCACCCCTACTCCATTAGGGCAGTCAAATACGGTCGAAGCTGAATATAGGAAAATGTGGAACACCACACATGTGAATATTGACTTATTTCCTACGAGTTACTTATTTACCTACATTTCTGGGTAATATCATTTTAATTGTCGAATTCTCGTCATATCGTCTCGCCTTTTATCCCCAAAGAGGTAGGCAGAGGTGCACATAATGGCACGTAATGCCACTGTACAATGTACACCCACTTTTCACCATTTGTGTTATAAGTCCCATGTAGTAGGGTGTGAGCCTATTGCCATATACTGGGCATAATTCCAGACACCGTGCTACTACTAGAAATTTTCATAAAGCCAAAAAAACCCAGTAGTGCTTTGATCTATTCTAAAGAAAAACGAGACCACTTGCCCGGTAGTTCGCACTTGCGATCACTCGACCAACGCGGCAGTCGAATGGTCGAATTCTCAGTTTTAATATTTATAATACATGTAGTGTATTTATTTTGTATTTGACAAAAATAGTTCTATTTATATTGTTATGCGAGACATACTAAATATATTATGTTTTTCAGCTTACTCACGTAAGTATTTGACGAGGAGCAGACAGGGCATGTAGCAGCGCGACAGTTTTGTGTTGCGGAATGCTGCTCATGAATTTGCGCCGCTAGCATGGCTTGAAACTAGTCGAGTTCCTCGTCAAATATCTACGTGAGTGAATAAGCCCAAAAACATAATTAAAATAATGGTTCAGCGGTCGATGTTTAGTACTGGGTACATGGCTATGCATAGGATGAGAGAGAGAGAGAGAGAGAGAGAGAGAGAGAGAGAGAGAGAGAGAGAGAGATCTTTTTGTCATAACTAAGAAGTAATTCTTTATTTCTATACTAACATCCAAATTACATCAAGCTCTGTATCCTGGACTAAGCATTATTTATGGGATAATTTCAATTCATTTCATGACTGCACTATTGGCGCGGTGTCTGGGCTGGGACTGTCTGTCATATTAGATGCAGGGTTCGATTCCCGTACGGAGAAACTCTTTGTGTGAACACAAACTGTTGTTTCGGGTCTGGGTGTCATGTGTATGTTTGTAAACGCACCTATGACACAGGAGAAAATCCTAGTGTGAGGCAACGCTTAAAAAAAGATTGTAAAGATATATCTGAAAAACCAGAAGTGTTACTATGTTTATTTTATACCTTATTATGGTTTGTTTACAAATATTTCAGAACACTCTTAGTCTAGTTGTTTTCTTCTTCAGTCTATACTTTAGCGTGAGTTTCTCATAAGAATTTGTCTTAGCTAGAACTCTATAAAATACATGAACTCACACTTAGCCACGACATTCCATTTTATAAAGGAAACCAAAACATTTTAGGTTGGAAGTCACTCAAACAATTTTGTTTAAAGGCGGATATTTTGGGGACTCTGCGGTTTCTGTGGCCCACTGAGGCTCGTGAGGGAAACCTCCCTACTCGTATTTTTAGGAAAAATTTTGGGAAAAATTTGGATAGCTTACTGGTGAATTCCTTGTTATCCATACGCCATTTTTAATCTCACTAGAAATGAATATCAGTCTCAAATTTTATATAATATGTATGAATTTATATTTTTAATAAACTGCAGATTTCAACCTTGGCTGTATTTGCTATTTGGCTCTGGAGGTATTAGATTTTTTTTAATGATGGTCAAGCGGTCTGCATTAATGTTTAATGTTGTGTGAACCTTTAAATTAGCCTATATGTTCTAGGTTCTGATTGCTGTTTACTAACGTAATTATACAACCTAATCTACCAGGATTGGATCGAATACCAGAACTAATTATATTCAGTAATAGGTTTCGATTTGATTGGTTTTCATCTAAAATTGGGTTAAGGTGCTGATGGACGTTTCGTGGATACCTGAATCAGAGCGCTTAGTGCGGGTTTGTTTTACGTTTAACGAGACCGCGTTCGGTGCTCTGATTGGCCAGCTCCAATGAATCAACCAATCGGAGCGCCGAACGCGGTCTCATTTTGATCTTGTTAAATCTAAAGCAAATTCGTACTAAGCTCTCAGTATTGAATTTATTAGTGTCAACATCAATAGTAGTTATTAGTCCACTGCTAGATTATATATAATGAGATTTCTCATGTAACACCGTTTTTGCGTCGACCCGGGATTCGAACCCAACACTTACGCAGCCGCCGCCGAACGAGTCTAACGTGCCAACATCGAAGCGCGCGTTGGAAAGTGCGCGTGATTCCAGGCAGAGGGCGCGATGGGCGCAAAAATAGAGTCACCAGTAGCAGTGCGACAATCGCCGCGTCGTGTGTCGCGTAATGCTGCTCATGAAATGAGCCTCTAGCATGGCTTGAAACTAGTCGAGTTCCTCGTCAAAACATTACGTGCGTAAACCGATAACATAATAATTAATGAGCTTTCTCTTTTAAGCAGGGTTTGCCATAGATTCCTCATCTGGCAGGCTGGTAGAAGAGGTAAAGAATTATCAGAGTGCTGGTTGCCAGAACGCAGATCTCTCTCCAGATGTTAGGTATTCTAATATTTCCTGGACCTCAAATTTGCAACGTCTGAAAAAGGCCGTTAAGCTGTACATAATATTTAAATTAAGACCTGTAATACAAATAAAGAATTTGAGTTTGAGTTATTTGATGACATGATAGTATGGATGGAAAACACTGACTTGTATAAAATCGGTCAGTATTAAATTGTAATAACAAAATATTGATATAAAAACATACAAAACTGAATTTAGGTCGAGACAGGATTTTAGTTTTACAATAAGTAAATAAGAAAAGTAAATTGTTAAAGTTTTATAAATAAAGAATTCCTAGAATCAAACTATATAGTTTCTAGATTCCAAAGATCCCTTTTTAATGAGCAATTTTTCCTTTTGTAGACTTATCACGATAATTGAGATAAATCTTGTAAGACTAAAGTTTATTTGTTTAAAATTGACTGCCTATTGGCGCGGTGGTTGCCGTGCTACGTGTAGCGGGTTCGTTGCCCGCACAGAGCAATATTTTGTGTGATCTACAAATAGTTGTTTCAGGTCTGCCGTGTCCGTAGTCTCAGATTCATACAACTTAAGAGCAAAATAGCAATATTTTTACACATGGCAACACACACTGTTTCCGATCGAATAAGACATACACTGGCAACATGTCACTATCTGCTCGCACGCTCCACTGTCTTCACGACAACACTAGAGCTTGGTTATAGAGATATAGCAATAACAGTTATATACAACAGTTATTATAACGATATAACTGTTTGGTTAGTTAAATGGCGTGGCAGTGGTGTCGAATATGTGTTTCGAGTTTAATCGTGTGTTTGTTTCAATGTGGTGAGGTTATTGGTGTTCAAAGCTTATGGGGTGTTTTGTTCAATCTTCTAGTTAGTTCATAGTTTTATTATATTTGTATTTAGATTCTGTCTTTGATCATTAGAATACGTGTTGATAGCGATATGAATTGAAACTGACCTCTCATATTAGTAAGTTAGTAAAACGATATAGGTATCGACATACATAAATATGGTTGTTCATTGAAATGAGTTAAATAATAAAAAGAAATTGCGATTTATTAACTAACTTTAGTACGTAGACATTATTTTTATTTATTTATTCCATTTCCACACAGATTACATTTTTATAGACTAAACCCCACAAAACCGTTGTAATGGTTTGACTGTTTCCATGTATTCATATATGACATCACGCCTGTCTTCCATGCAGGCAGAAACAATGGAACGCCAATTACTACGAATCTTACATAGCTCTTTCGCTTAATCAACAGTCATCAGTATTTTCATCCATGCTCGTTGGTTTAGGGTGTTTTCAATTTATCCCTTCTTTAATATATCGTCAACTTGGTCGCTATATGTCCGTCTAGAGCTTCGTTTGAAATTATAATGTGCTAATAATATAACAGCTTGCTATACCAAAAACAGTAACGATTCTCATTTTCATAATATATCCTTAAAATATTCATCACTAATTGAGGCTGAAAGGAAAACATAATACCTTTTCAGCAAAGCAGATTTATGAAAACGACACAACTTCGAAACAAAGATAAAACTGTTTTCAGGCGAAATTTTTCAGGAACAGATTAAAGAGCATTAAAAGTCTGAAACAATGAAAAGTTTATGCAGACTCATTATCTGTTAATGGAATTATTACTGAAAATTCATGTAATGGCATTAAATACATTAAAGTTTTTTTCTTTTGTATTGGGTATGGTAAAAGGGATATAATATTGTGTTTGTGATTCGTATCTCAAAGAGTTGGGTGGGGATTTTACGTATTGTAAAGAAGATTAAATAAAATGTTTTACTATTGGAAAGCTTATTTATCTGAAAATAATATAGTTTACTTTTTATCCTCATGTTTGTAAAGGATCAGTTACTAGCTACTTGAATGAAATCTTCTAGAGCCAGAAAGGTAGTAATTACCTAAGTATAGCTGCTTCTCTCGTCAAAACGTATCACATCACACCAACAGCTTGTAAGTGGCCACTGCTGACCAAAGCCTCTTCTCTCACGGATAAGGTTTAAACATTAATCACCACGCTTACTCAATGCGGGTCTGAAAATCTGAGTATAATATCTGAGTATAAGTTTGAAATCGCCCATTTCAAACTTATATGTACTCAGATATTACAAACCCAGATTTTCTTAAAATGTTTCCTTCACCGTTTGTCAGTGGCGTAGAAATAATCTTGGAAAGTACAATGAAGGCGGAAGAAGTCACATTGGTACTTGAAGCTAATGCACCCTCATGCATGAGTGGCGGGCGTCTTAAACATCCAGGCCACCACGACATACATAGCTGCGATAAATATGTTAAGCTGCGAACATAACACAATAAATATATCTGCACTGGTCATAACAGTTCCATTTATTTCCCAACGAAAAGTCTATCTATTTATAACGCTATAGAGTCCAAATTGAATGTAAATGCAACTATTGCACGTTTGCTGTTAAATGGCACAGAAGAGTTGAAAGGATAAACACAATAAACGAGTACAGGTGATATAAACACCATTGGAAAACTATAAAAAGATATCTATGATATGATAGTAGACAAAATAAGGATATATTCTAGTATTTTTCGAGTAAAAAATTGCTTTTGTAACTTTTTTAAACTATAAGTCGGTAAACGAGCAGACGTATCACCTGATGGTAAGCAATCGCCGCCACCAGTGGACACCCGAAACACCAGAGGCGTTACAAGTGTGTTGCCCGCCTATTGGGGGTTAGCAATTTAAGAGTTGTTGGGAAATGGGATTGGGAAGGTTGGGAAAGGGGACAATTGTCCCTCTGGTAACCTCATTCACATAACGCAAGTGTTGTTTCACGTTGGTTTATTACTCCGCTAGAGCCGACCCATTCGTACCGAAGCATGGTTCTCTCACACGAACGTTCTATTGATCTAATGAAGTGGTATTAATCACGATGGGTTTCTGGGTCGAAATATTAAGTAAAGAGTACTTGTTTTGCTTTCATAATTTTTGCTCAGTGATTTATAAATCAAATTGAGTTAGTATTTGACGAGCGGCAAGTACTGACGAAAATTAAGAGTCAACATTTTATTCAGTGAAAAGCGTGGTCGTATTTAAATAGGTTAGAAATGTTTAATATTGATAGAACATTATCAAAAACTCAGTCGGATTGAGTTGGTGTAATGTAAAATTTATACAATGAATAAATAAAATGGGCACCTAATCGAAAATGCCTTCAGTGACTATAAATTCGTAAAACATTCTAAGCAGCTCCATCGTAGCCGGCCCGAAGTAAATAAACATCTTTATTTACTCCCAAAAGCCAAGGAAATCTTGTGAAAAATTCAGAAATTACGTCGCTAGGACAAATTGCGGACGAATTTTTGTAAAACTCTTGCTCACGGCGCCGCGCCGGGTGCTGAGGTCGGGAGTAACATTTTAAGCAAAGCAATATTTATCAAGCTTCAAGCCCCTCGTCACTTGAGAGGAAAACGTTCCGTGTGACGACCGCCGACTGTTTTATGGAACATTCCGGAAAGTGAAGCTGCAAGCGATGTTTGCGTTTAGTAATTTATAGCTTGTACAGCTAGTTAGTGGTCTCGTCCCAGTTGGCAGGCGCTGAGCTGTTGTAGCTGAATTTTGTAATGTTACCACAAAATTCTAAATTATACAGCCAAATGTGGATTTCTGGCATACATTTTGTAGCTTTAAATTAAAAATTTAGCCCATACATTGTATTATCAGCTTAATGTAATAAAAGACTGATTAAAAAGACAACTTACTTCCGTATGTTTTATTTGTTCATCATAAAAAGACCCTGTTGACTCACTATAAAGCTGTGCAGTTAATTACTGGCAACACAGGACGCCGATGACAGCGTGTGACGTGTAAGAATCCAATTATCCAGTAAATAATGGGCTGGTAACACTATCAGGGAGCGACCGACCGCTGTGATGATATTAGTGGAGAATTTGTTTAGAAATATTTTCACTTCACTAAAAAGCTACTTGCTTAGGGAAGGTTGAGTCGGTGTAGTAAGTTCTAGTGTTTGTTTTTACACCTGTGATAGATTGATTTTCTCCTGTGTCGTGGGTGCGTTTACAAACATACAAGTTCACATACACAGTATTATTATGATCGAATGACTGATTTTGATAAAATTTGGTGTACGTAGTTTTTTTTGTACATGAATTTTCTTATAATACATATATGGATTATCTCGAATATGACACTAAATATCGGTAGAATTGTTTAGATAGAAGTGTAAGAATCGTAGCAATTGGCGTTCCATTGTCTCTGCCTACCCCCCCCCCCCCCTCCATGGGAGACAGGCGTGAGGTTATGTACGTATGTATGTATGTAAGTGTTTATCAACCAAAGAAAAAAATATATTCGTCGTTTCTAATAAATTTTCCTTTATGTATGTGCATTGTAACAATCGTGAACATTACGGCAAAATCGCTCAAGAAACGTGAAAATAATACGGCAAAGTACGTCATTAGTGCTATATCTTACATTCTGGGAGACATTCAGAAGATATTAGGTATTGACAATCACCTATATGAATGTTTTAGGAACATTGTACATGTATAAAAGGAATGTTGTTCTTACGATGGCCACATACTTTTTTTTTACTTCCCCCGTCTTGGGCGAGGCGAGAGAGAGTCGGATCCTTTCAGACTAAAAACCAAACCGTTCCTACTCCTGCTCTTCGAACCGGGGCCCTGGTAACCCGCTGGTTAGTCCGCAGTTCTGGATGACCACATACTAACACAAGATGACCTTTTGAAGAAGTAACCTAATGTAGGTAGGTATAAGTTAAATAAAATAAAATACCTAGATTTTAACAGTAATTTGATGTATTCTATCTAATCGTCAGATTAAAATCCGCCATGTTCCTACTAACTACTTCGAGTCGAAACTCCGGTAATTCGCAAGGTCGTTCGTACCATGCAATTTAACTACAAAACTCTAACAGCATGCAATTAACCAAAAATACATATTAAAACAAAAGCGCTTACCGTAACCCAAGTTCCGTTTAAAACTATGTTTAAATTAATTACAGTTAAACAATTTTATCGTGTAACTATTCTGCATGAAGGGGCATGATTAATCCATTAACTTCTAAAGGTTGACCGCGGGTTCCCATTAAAACCCGAATTGTGGGTCCAACATATTGAAGAGAGCATTGTAACAGTTGGACGGAGTAAGGGAATCCCGAATACCAAGTAAAGCTTAAAACATGGGTGTCAACGCTTAATAGACCCTTAGTGTTGACAGTCTATCTAGATCTATTGGGGAGTTTTATATTTTATTTATTTATTTATTTAGGAACAATTAACAATCATATGTTACATTAGTACAGTAAAAGTAATAAATAACACTTAACAAACATATGATCCACACCATTGTTCGCGGATTAACTATTAAAAATTGAAATTAAAATTCGGTCAGATGTAGGACATGGATGTAAGATTTGTCCAATTGTTGTTAATACGTAGATTACACAGTTTCAGTTACAGTTAGTGACTTAACAACTTGCCTTTTAAATTGCATATTAGAAAGAGCAAATATGTCAATGTCCATGAAATGGGAATTATAAGTATCCACGAGACGCCGAAGAGGTGCACGTATCCCAGCGTTGGTTCTGGAGGTTCCAGTGTGAAACAGACGGGGTAACCGCACCTCTCGCCTACAGACAGTTCTAGGTACAACATAACATAGTTGATTCGTTAGACTTGTGCAATCAAACTTGTTGTTACACAAACCGTGAAGTGTCATGACTTCAAGCAACAAACGGCGTGACTCTAAACTAATCATGTTGAATTGTTTCAACAACTGCTCGTAGGTGGCACGCGGCTTGTTGCATTTATAATTTACTGATCGCAGAAATTTCTTTTGAACAATCTCTAGCATGTAAACATATTTGGCATAAATAGGATTCCAAACCGGGACAGCATATTCCAATTGTGACCGTACTAAAGTCTTATATAAAAGCAGGTAAGTGGTAGGTCGCACAAAGTCACGTGACGCTCTGAGTACAAAACCATACATTTTGTAGGCCTTGTTAACTATACTGTCTACGTGTTGGTCAAAGTGTAAACAGGAGTCCAATATCACACCTAGATCACGAGTTACGCTAACTTTTTTAAGTGTAGTCCCATTAATTGCGTAATTGAAGCTAACTTTGTATCTGTTTTTTGTGAATGATACTGTGTGACATTTGGGGAAGCTTATAAACAATTTATTTTGTATGCAGTAAGCGTGGAACCTGTCGAGATCTTCCTGTAAGAGATGGCAGTCATGAATATTTCTGCAAGTTTTGTAAATTTTTAAATCATCTGCATATAGTAAAAAGTTTGTTTGAAGCAAAGTTTTATGTCATTGATGTATATGATAAACAGAAGTGGCCCCAGTATAGATCCTTGTGGCACCCCTGAGCTGACCACTATAGAGCTCGACTAAAAACCATTAATAACCACTCGTTGAGTCCTATTGAAAATATAGGATGCAAACCACCGAAGCAAGTTACCGCGTATACCATTGAAGGCAATTTTGTCCAATAAAAGCGCGTGGTCAACCTTGTCAAAGGCCTTCTGAAAATCGGTGTACACTGTATCCACTTGCACCCTTTGATCCATGTTCTTGAACAAATGGTCAACGAAAATCATAAGATTGGTGTTGGTGGACCGTTTTTTTACAAAGCCATGTTGTTCGGGTATAATAATCTGATGGAAGTGACTGTAAAGTGTGCCGTGCACAAGTCGTTCAAATAACTTCGACAAGGTAGATAGGATCGAGATGGGACGGTAGTTTTCGATATTGTTTTTATCTCCATGCTTATAAATGGGTGTAATAAAAGCTTTTTTCCATTCCG
This sequence comes from Spodoptera frugiperda, assembly GCF_023101765.2. Classification (NCBI taxonomy): domain Eukaryota; kingdom Metazoa; phylum Arthropoda; class Insecta; order Lepidoptera; family Noctuidae; genus Spodoptera; species Spodoptera frugiperda. The sequence goes on along the minus strand of NC_064219.1, from coordinate 8,524,641 downwards.
ATGGAAAAACACACTCCTGCAGACACTTGTTAAACAAAATATATAATGCAGTATGTAACGACTTGGCTGTATTTACAAAAAAGTAAGGTGGTATGCCGTCCGGACCCGCTCCCTTCGAGGTATCTAATGATTTAAGAGCTTTATAAATAGAATCATCCGAAAGGTAAAGATCGGATATGCAGTTCGGATGATCCGAGTACTTATTTGTGGGTTGCCACGATTGTGGATTATGACTAGAAGGTTCAAACACAGAGCAGAAAAAATCAGAGAATAAGTTACTTATCACCGTGGGGTTTTCAGATGAACTATCTTTATAATACATTTGGCTTGGGTAATTAGAAGAGGTTTTACGGCTCGACACGTAAGACCAAAAGTATTTAATATTTTTAGGAATACTATCCTCCACTAAGTTAATGTAACTGCGGAAGCATGCGGCCATCTCCCTATGTAACAACTTGCGGTACCTAGAAAAGTGTTCGTAATCAGAGTAATTTCTGTAGGTACGCCACTTGTGCCAAGCACGCTCTTTATTTTTAAAAATGCGTATTAAATTAGGTGAGAACCATAAGGGAAATCGTGTACTTCTCTGACAAGTTAAGGGAGCATGCGATTTTATGACGCCGTATAATATATCATAGAAAACATTAACGGCCAGTTCAGAAGGTAGGTGAGAGATTGCCTCACACCAGTCGATTTTGCCAAGTTCGTTATTAATGTCGTCATAGTTGGCTTTACGGTAATTGAAACCGACTTTTGAATGACGTTTCATGGGTATAAATTGTGTGTTGAGGGTAGTTACAACAGAAAAAGGAGGATGGTGAGGGTCCGAGTTTAATAACGCACACTCCGCTACTAGCTCGGACTCGACATTCGAAATAAACAAGTCAAGTGTGCGACCTAAGGTATTTTTAAGTGTGTTATATTGAGTGCCATTACATACGGATAAAAAATTAAGCAAGAGCCTGTTGGTTGAATTGAATAAAGTAGAATTTAAGCATGGGTCAGCGTGATCGCCCTTGTCTAGCCAGTTAATGTTATATTCATTGCTACACATAGCTTAGCACTGGTGGAAACGGACTCAGCTATGATATTTTTATAAGAGTCTTCTGATGTCTTCCTACTATCGATACCTCGCATACTCGAGCTTTTATTCTTCGCATAAATGGTGACATAGTTTCACAGCTTAGCTATTACATCTTCGTAACATAGTCACATAGCACATCTGTGGTGAAAAAGCTCCCTCAGATAAAAGTGTTTATTTGTAAAATAATATTGTCAATAAATATTTAAAACTTCTTTTTTTAAATTTTTAAGTTTTCACAACACAAAATAATTATACACAAAAAGTATAAATGGGTTCCCAAAAATATCATATTAAAATCGGCGCTACGAAAGCGTAGCGGCCCGAAATGAACCAAAATATAAAACGAAATTGTTTAGAAAATTTAATTAGGTATATTTCAGCAGTATTTTGTAAGGGTTCCCCGACTTTGGGACTATTCACTTTATTCAAATTACGTAGAAAAGGGCTCAGTTTTAAAGCATTGTTTCAAGAGATAAGCATCTATAACATCATATTATAATGAACAAACTTTTTGTCACAAAAACCATTTGCAGGAATTGGATGAGTTCAAAGCTGTTTAAATATAGTAATCCTAAAAGTACAGACCTACTGTTAATTAATAATTATTGGAATTCCAATGATACCAAACTCTTGCGTCTTCTCAGTAGTTCTCTTCATTCCTGAAGGTCGTGTCTAGTCTGGTGGACGCGTCATTTGATGTATGACCCTCTTCCAAGTGCCCTAAACTCCTACTGTTTTTCCAGACTGGTATGATAGTTCAGTAGATGCTATTAAAATGTGCCGTTATGCAAGATAACGGTATAACTTGACTTTTTTTTATTTTATTTACGGAATTTTTCATACATAATGTATTTCGACTGCACAGTTGATACGATGGCTGAGCAACTAGCTGCCGTGTAACGGGTAGCGGGTTCGATTCCCGCTCGGAGCAATTCTTTGTGTGATTCACAAATTGTTGCTTTGGGTTTTGGGTCTGAGCGTCATGTGTATGTGAACTTGTATGTTTGTAAATGCAAATGAAACTACGCAAACAAATCTAAATTGCAGTATATAACTTTCAGATTACTTGATCTTAATGTTGTATTTTGATTGTTTTTAACATTAAGTAGTAGACTTTTTCTTTCTACAATATGTAACAAGCAAATTTGGTCATTTTTACTATTTGAGTAAAACAAGTCGTGAAATTATTATTATCATAAAGTACATTTTCCATTACCAAGGTCGTGTTAGCTTAAACAAAATCAAGAGGCTCTTAAACAAGACAAGCAAATACTCGAGTTATTATGATAGACATAAGATTCCTTTTTGAGTTAGCAGATAATGAGGTTTTATGGCTTCTTCAGAGGAATAATATTTACTAGAATAAAGCGGGAAGATAATAAAGAAATGTTTAGAGGTGCTGCGTGGATATCTGCTTCAAGGAAAGCTGTAAATTCTCCTCTGTGTTGTCTCAAATTATGAGGTTTACTTTATTTTGTTTGAATTTAGACGCTATTTTTAGGTTCTTAAGACTGAAACTAAGGTTTTTGTTGTTTTCGTTATAAATTTAACTAATTTGGTAGAATATTTCAGTTCTAAGGAAATAGGTTTCTTCGTATAAGTGATAGCATGGAAGATGTGACTTCATCATCATAGCTCATAAAAGTATATGTTATGCATTTATGTGCTACGGTTTATAACACCGCATCACCTTTTCATTTGGACTCCTCACCTTTTAATTCAGCATCAAGATTATAGTGTTTTAGTGTCAATATTGAAAATTTTATTTGTCTCAGGCATTTCACAAAACATACAATAAAACATCATAAGTGAATTAGGTTACATGGCTCTCCCATTCTTAGGGAACTTTTCTCACTGTTCCCAAAACACCGACGATAGAAACCTCACATTTCTAGCCCCAATTCATTATTTACAATACACCAATATTTTCTAGTGTTAGAACATGTTGCCTAGGCAGTAGGTAGTAACATGGTCTCGGATTTATTGTGAGTCGTAAATCAAGTGGGGTAAGAACGCGTTTCACTTTTTCACCCTTCACTATAATGGCTTTCCCTGTTTGCAAAACATATTATTGTTAGTACCGTACACTAACATTTTTCTTTGTTTTCCTCGCTGTTAGACTAATTCGGATGGCCTTCTGGCATGAATAAATAGCACACTTTCTAGTCGCTCTAAGTGGAAAATACTATGTTTTAGGATTCATAATTTTAGAGAATGGTCAGTAGCAAAACGTACGCGGAATGAAGTAAAAGTAGGTGTAAATTCTAATAATTAATGTCCTTTATATTTTTGGGTTAAAATTTTTTATAAGTATAGTTTTCAGCAGGTACACAAATCAAGCAGTAATTTAAAATTATAAAGCATGTTTTTGAAAAGTAAAAATCACAATCCCTAAATAAATTAGTTCTTCAAAATTGTCAATTCCTGGTAGATTTTTACGGAGAAAAAACACCATTAAAATTGATAACCACTAGCATTTTTCCAAACTCACACATACACAACATCAATATAAATTTCCATCGTAATATATTCTCAACTATAAAACGCGGAAATATTGTGATAGATGGCAGCACATGCGCGTTAAGCATTAACACGTTCAATTTATCACGAGCTAAGCTGATATTGCACGTATTTCTCACATATCGATGGGAACGCCATAAATTGAGAACTCTTATGATGATTTGCTATCATAATTTCAATTCTGTTATTGCAATGTGATTTTTGCTATCAGTAGATGGCGTTTATGTCGAAAATGGAAAATTCGTATTCGTTAAATTTAGAAATTAGAGGACATCATAAGAGACTTATACAAGTTATTGGTCGACAGCTGATGAAGGAATTTGGGTCCGATCTTACTGGAATCGAGGTTATTGGAATTTTTTAAATTAAAATGCCGAAGCTGTCGTGTTGTTTTTTTTTTGAGAAGAAACACAATTTAAATGATGATTAGTGGATGAAAGTTCGTGTACCTATTAGTTTATAGTTTTAGAAAATATAAAAAAAGAAGTTTTATTTCCAGGCCTAAAAATATCAGTAATATGCCTACACTTCACATTCAAGGTCAGAGCTTCGAAAATATCTATGTATAGGCCAGTGCAGATACCTCTAATAAAGGTAAAAAGTAAAAGAAATTTATAGTAGAATGAAACCTATTGGAAATGGAAGAGAATATGCTAAAAATGGAAAAAAAATAAAATTCCACTCCATCCGAGTTCGGGAAGTGGGGGGGAGGGAGGTTTTAAGAGGAAAAATCGGTTTATCGCAATTTTCGGCGAAACTACAAGTCCTATAAAAAAAAGTTCAACGGCAAAGTTGTAGGTAATAAAAAGATCTACAACTTTTGTATTTACACTTTTTATGTATTACCTCAAAAATTTTGTGAAAAATTAAAAAAACTACGATTTCGGTTTTTTATTGTTATCTTCGACAAAAATATTTATTTTTTAACGAAATTTTGTGAAAACGTGTCTTTATATGTACCAAATACATTGTATTTTTTTGGAATTGAATTATTAATTTTTTTACCAATAATTGATTAAATACCGAAAAATTATCCTAATTTTCAATCGAAAATTCACGCGTCAAAATATCAGATTTTTTATAAAGTTCGGTGGGCTTTTTGTTCGTTGATATCTCTACTTTTCGATAGTGTAAAAAAAATAAACGTTACTATGGAAAATGTTCTGAAAAAACGCAATATCCTAAAAAAACTCGAATCGAAAAAAATTTTTTTCATCATAATGCACAATTTTTAGCTATTTATTACAATTAACTCATGTAGCGTAAGATTTAATGGTACATTGAAAATTAAAAAAAAAATATATAAAGTAAAACATTCTACTATGATTAACAATCAAATAAGTTAATAATGTATATATTTGATAAGACATCTACAATGTTATAAGAAAAATGTAGAATTTTGTTTTAATTAAATACGTAGATACTTATATATTCTTATTTGAAGATAATTTATAAACCTTTTTTATTTTTTAAGGTGGCAAAATCATCCAATCCAATCCAATGACCTCTCTCGCCTTAGGTGAGGCGAGAGGGAGTGTCAGACTCTTACTGACTAAAAACTACCCTGTTCCTAGTCCTGCTTTTCGAGCTGGAGCCCCGGTAAACCCGCTAGGTAGTCCGCAGATCCGGATCAGGCATCAGCCATACTAGACACCATCTGAGGTATTCTGATGGCTCTTTGAAGCGCGCGCGGAACGCGACGCGCGGCATGCACGGGTCTAGTTCTGTTCGGGCGGAAGCTACCCTTGCTCGCCGTCTACAGACCCGTACTTACGGAGGCCAGAGTACTTTGCGCGATCCCCGACGCCCGGAGTATCTCTCGCGAAGGCTGGGGGGTGAGGAGGTTCGTTCCCTCACGTGCTCCGCCTCCTTCTTTGCTAGCATGACTGCTTCGCAGAAGGAGGAGACGTCATCCCAGTCTCGCTCGCTCCTCCAGAGACACTCCGGGCGTCGGGAATTACGCGACGATCTCCAGCCACCGTTAACTATCACCTGTTTTTTCAGAACATTTTCCATAGTAACGTTTATTTTTTTACACTATCGAAAAGTAGAGATTTCAACGAATAAAAAGCCCACCGAACTTTATAAAAAATCTGATATTTTGACGCGTGAATTTTCGATTGAAAATTAGGATAATTTTTCGGTATTTAATCAATAATTGGTAAAAAAATTAATTTTTCAATTCCAAAAAAATACAATGTATTTGGTATATATAAAGGCACGTTTTCACAAAATTTCGTTAAAAAATAAATATTTTTGTCGAAGATAACAATAAAAAACCGAAATCGTAGTTTTTTGAATTTTTCACAAAATTTTGAGGTAATACAAAAAAAGTGTAAATACAAAAGTTGTAGATCTTTTTATTACCTACAACTTTGCCGTTGAACTTTTTTTTATAGGACTTGTAGGTTTGCCGAAAATTGCGATAAACCGATTTTTCCTCTTAAAACCTCCCTCTCCCCACTTCCCGAACTCGGATGGAGTGAAATTTTTATTTTTTTCCATTTTTAGCATATTCTCTTCCATTTCCAATAGGTTTCATTCTACTATAAATTTCTTTTGTTTCAAAACCTATCTGCACTGGCCTAGTATAGCAACGTTCTATTATGGTAATAGAGAAAAACAAAACAGAGGCTTTAGGAATTTTATGTGAAACTGTATGACGCTTCCGGGAAAGATTTGGCATGAAGAATACCTTCATTTGTTTGCCTATTTGAATATATTACAAGGAAATGCTACCCGTTGTTACAACAGAAAGATAATATTACATTTTGATAATAAGTTGGGAAAGCTGGGTAATGTGATATCACACTTATTTTTCTTATAAAGGTGTCTTTTTAACCGACTTAAAAAAAACAGAAGATTTTCAGTTTGACCTGTATATGTATGTTTGTGCGCGATTATCTCGAATTATTGCACATGTGAATGAACATGGATAGGATAGAATCCCAACGAACAGTTGTTGGGTAGGAAGCCGTCATCGTCAGCCATCATCACCTCGCCTGGTTGGTGGATCCTCCTTTTCCGAAACTTTAGTCTCTGATTCCTTAAATGTAATTTTCAACTGAATCTACCGTCCTAGTCAAGGATCCTCAGAATTCAGTTCCAGAAAATTCATTGGTTGACTACGTATCTTATATATAACAATTTTATCGATATTGAACAAAATGCCAAGGTATTCATAAAAAATAATAACATTGACCATTTAGTTAAATATTAACATACAATTGCCATAATCTGAGCAATTAACCGTGTCTATAGGACCCACGGGAGAAGGTCTTTCCGAAAAAACACATCGCTTGATGACCCATTATCATGAAATCGTAATATTAATTGCTGTGAAAACAGTACTTACAAGATTTTTTTAGAAAAGATTTATTTTATGAGTCTTTTTGATAAGCCTATAAGACATTAAGTATAATATAATATACTTAATCTCAATTATATATTATAATTATATATAATTTGAAGTCCTCAAGATCTCAATTTTGAAATTGAGAAAAAGTGATTAAATATTTTGGTGGTTGAAATTATATAGTAGCAACAAGATCCCAGATATTGCAATAGGACAAATAACGCAACTGTTTTGAATCCTGCCCCATGCAAAAACTCTATAAGTTCTCAGGCTCAGCTACCAAACCCGTAAATACGAATTAAAAATCTGTTAAATACGACAAAAGTTATCAAAAGCGTCATACCTTCATCTCTTAATGCTACCTCCAAATTTCCAATTTTCTAAGGAGCGGCCAATACGCATAAATCCCGTATAATATGCATAAATCTCGTAAAGTATTCGCGTCGCGTCGCCTGCCGCGAGATATTACCGTGTTACGAGTTTTTAACACCCATCGTAAGAATGCTTAGAGAATCGACTTTGTAAATTGATCGTTACTCGAAAACCCAGCAAATAAATGAATGTTACGTGTCTAATACGGTATGTTTTGAAAAGGTTTTTCTCTACAAAATACCCTTTTTTGTGTCAAATACCTCGTGTGAGAGGTAAGTGCGAAATGAACAATTCCTCATTTAAGGGAAGCGTTCACAGGCCTGCATCGTACGCATCGCACGGATAAATTTTTCAGACTGCGTCCACTATTCCTTGGATTTTTGGCATCGGCATTCCGTATAACGTCATCGGTATGCATTGCATGTAGACATTGCCGATGAGTGGTCCGTACGATGCGAACGCAGTTGTATGAGTACAAACTAAAATCCGTTGCGTGCGATACGTCCGATGCGTACGATGCGGGCCTGTGGCCGCTTACATTAAAAAGTAATAATACTCATTGAAAATTAAACAAAACCTTTTAACATGAATATTGGTAATGTAATCAATTAGTAAATGAACCTCAATTACAATTACAAGCCAATTAATTATGCTTCTACTTAATGAATTGAATCGGCACATGGCGAGTATTACTGTAAAATCCATTTAGACGAGTTTCACGGATCACTGGCGGCGAAAAGCGAGCGCCGCAATACATATAACTAAAGATTTTAGATCAGTCGACCGTGAGCACACCTACTAGGGTTGCCATGCAAGCAAATAGAAAATCGTACAAGCAACTTTTTTCAAAGTCAAAGAATTTATTTCAATTAATCCTAAATTAGGCACTTTTGAAACGTCAAGTTGAATTTTCCGTCAATCTGTCTGTCAGAGAAGCAAGATGCTCATTCCAAAGTGTAGCTTCGAATGGAGAAGAACGAGCAAGAAACTCCATTTTGTAATATATTTTACCTGAAGTACTCAGTACAGTGTATGCAAACAATCATTATGTAGCTGTATATAAGGTATCTACGTCCATTTATGCCTGTTCTACTACAACATCCATATAATACTAGACGAATATCGGATAATAGGTTTTCGAGAATTCCAATATTATGGTGGTCGTTCCAGGAACCTGAAACCATTCGGTATGTTTGTATATAAGACGATCTAGATCAAAGTAACGGAGTTGGTAACGACTATATTAATGTTCTAAGCCGGCAGTGTGGAATAAATATCTATATAGGTATATGTCTAGGTTTACGCTTTCCCAGTCATGGTGGTGGCCCAGAGGTCTAAAATGCTTCTCATGTATGACGGTGCGAGTAAGAAACCTGCCATCAGCTGACTTTTTCAGAGTTATATGTATGTACTTTCTTATTTTATTTAGACACCATTGAAAAAAAGTGAAAGAAAACATTGTGAGGAGCAACCTTTTCTAATTTGTAACCGCCAACCCGCATTGAGTAAGCGTGGTGGTAAACCTTCTCCGTGTGAAAAGAGGCCTTCGGTCAGCAGTGACCACCTATAGGCTGTTCATGTGATGTGATGCTTTCTTAGGCTGTATTTTCTACATATGCTTAAATATTTAAGTGGAGACAACCTTTTCTTAAGGAAGGAAAATCAACCAATGACTTCTCTCGCCTTAGGCGAAGAAGCGATTTGATTTTGGAGAAAGAAAAAATAAAATAAAAGTAAAAAGAAAGACTGGTGACAACCCTTACCGCATCAATATGTGCTGCTGCACACGACACTAATATAAGTTTAAAGAAAATTGTCACGTATCAGGATTTATAGCTTCACCAGCTTCACAGGAACAACGTTTAATTACAAATGTGTCAATGAAAAATGGACTTCAACCTTCAACTGATTGGGTGTCAAGTACCATGTGTAAAGTTTATGACTGAATTTAATTTCGATATTGATTGACATTATTTAAAGTATTTTTACGGCTTTATGGCTTTATAAGTAAGTTTGAGAGAGCCATGCTTCGGCACGAATGGGCCGGAGTGATAACACGGCCTCACAGAAAAACGACGTGAAACAACGCTTGCGTTGTGTTTCATTGTGTGGGTGAGGTTACCGGAGGGCTAATTACCAATATCCCCAATCTTCCCAATACTTTAATTCCTAACCCCAAAAGGCCGACAACGCACTTGTAACGCCTTTGGTGTTTTGGGTGTCCATGTGCGGCGGCGATTGCTTGTCATCAGGTGATCCGTCTGCTTGTTTACCGGCTTATAAATCTTAATAATTAAAATATAGTATAGTCACAATAAGCGGACGTCATACAAAAACGTTTCGTGGGAAAAACGTTTTTATTCAGTCAATTTAATAGAGAAACAGCAAATTTCGAAAGCAAAATTTTACGTAATTAATAATGATATTTAATTGTATAAATATAATTTTAAGTTGTAAAGAATCATTATTTCGTTACAGTGATAATTAAAACCAGACAAGGTTTATCGAAAATGGGTCATAATTTCTCTTGTTTCTTTACAGTAGGTACACATCACACCCAGACCCGAGACAACAATTTGTGGATCACAAAAAGAGTTACTCCATGCGGGAATTAAACCCGCTACACGTTGCGTGGTAGCCAGTTGCACAGCCACCGCTCCAACCGTGCAGTTTATTAAAAAAGGGCCAAATTTAACAAGGGTCCAATTAAAGAAGGGCCAAATTAAAAGTACCCTTAACCGACGAACATGCATGAAAAAACTGATAACTTTAGATGAAGCGAAAGAAGTATCTAAGATTCGTAGCAATTGGCGTTCCATTGTCTACGTACACTCGTGGGAGACTGGCGTGAGCTTATGTATGTATGTATGCTACAATCATTCATCAACCAAAAATTACGTCAAAATCAAGGTAAATACAGACCAAATTCGCATAGCAAAAAATTAATATCAACAAAAGTTCTTCGCACTTTATTAATGAACATCAAACACGGAATTGACAGCGTCCAATTTTCTCTTAAAAAATAGGCTTCGTTCAGTTCATTTCCATTTCTTTTCCCATCCAAATCAGCGTGTCTACAATCCAAACGCTCGAGTGTCAGAATAAAAATGAATCAACCTCTAATTTCGCATTTTGTCACCCTGATCGCGTACCAGAAGGTTCATTCAAATAACGACCGTGTATTGTCTAAGATAAACACCAGATTTGATTGCATCATTGTTGGAATCAGGAAGCCGTGTAAATTATTCAACCAGTCTTATTATTTTTAATGATTTGGTCACAAAGGGAAATCAATTTCTTTTTTTGTGTTTGTGTGTACGTGGGTTACATTTACATATTAATATAGTCAAAAAAGAAATGCAATTAAACAAAATATATATTGTCATCTCGGTTGTACGGTTGGTGCGGTAGCTGGACAACTGACTGCCGTGCAACGGGTAGCGGGTTCGATTCGAGCGACTCTGTGTGATCCACAGATTGTTGTTGCGGGTCTGGATGTCATGTATATGTGAAATTGTATGTTGGTAAACGCACCTACGACACTGGAGAAAATCATAATGTGGGATAATTAAAAAAAATAAATAAAAGTCAATAAAAGAAAATAATATATAAAATAATCTTAAGTTAAATTAATAAAAAAAATGTTTTACATAATTAATAGCTTCATATGCATATAATCACCGTATTATTGTCATAGCTCTTCAACTAATATGACCTCTTTCTCCTGGTCTGATTTCATAAACACCAAAGAGTTTTTAAACCATGTGCCAACCTTAAATCTTCCGTATTCTTCAAGGGCAGGAAAAAAACTTTACTCTTATTTTATTTTTTACAAGTAAAACGAACGCTTTCTGAATTTAAAAGACCCTCATTAATAGAAAGTGTTATAGTTATACTTTTTTTGTGCCTGGCTTGGTTCGTCGTTTCGAAAAGGAATGATGAATACTTTCTACGTTTGGAATAAAGTTTATTTTGTAGGTGTACTTATTTTGAGGTTATTTTTATGGGGCTGGAAAAATGAATGAATATTTTAATGAATGATATATATAATAAATTATTGTATCCGTTATTTTTTATAGTTTTAAATTGTTTTTCCTGCTTTGTCTGTTACAAAAGACTGTTTGTTTGTTGAGAAGTTCGATATATTTTTTAGGAGCCCCGCTTCTTTCGCCTTGGGCGAAGCTAGAGGGAGTGTCAGACTCGTACTGACGAAAAATCACCCATTTCCAACCCCTGCTTTTAAGCCGGAGCCCCGATAACCCGCTAAGCAGTCCGCACCGGGAAATCGCCCGATATTTGGAAGTATGTTTTTCACTATTTTTCCGAGATTTCCGTAAACCATAAACGAACATCATGAATAAGTATTTTCTTCAATTTTTTTCTAAATCAACGCAGTAGTTTAATGGGTTTCATAATACAAATAAATAGATATAATACTTCCCATTCCCTTGTATATGGGTCAGATGGACTCCTCACAAAATACATAAAGTTTACGATTCTTGGAGTGAGTCCAGAAGCCTCGCTGCCAAAGCTTACATGTTTCGGTCTTCATAAAACTGCCAAAAGAAGCAAAAATTGCTAAGTGTGAGACTAATTTATACGTCAAACTGGTTGTTATTGTAAAAACAATTTTATGTACAGAGGTGATAAGGTTCTAAAATGTTTGTGTTAGAGTCTGAGTGAATATTTGGATAATTATTTGTAAACTTTTTTATTTTGAGTAGGTAGATAATTTATGTTACCGTGATAGCCGTTAGTCGTTTTGTGAACACTTTATTTGATATGATGATGCTCTTACCTGAAACAAAAATACAAATGATTATCAGTGTATTGTAAATAATTTAAAAAAATATAAATAATTGACCTGAGATATTCTGTTGCAAAACGTGATAACTAACTAACTTCAGAAAATTTTGCTCCAATATCAATTCACCGTTTGTCAGTGATGTCTTAAATAATCTTAGAAGTAAATACCGTGCCCCTTTACGAATGTTCCTCTCTACATAAGTAAGTCTTCGTAAAAAAAATAACCATAATTCTATTTAAGTAGCATTACAACGGCTTACGTTTTATCGAACAATACACTCAAGTAAAAGTCAAGTATCGAATAAGGGGAAACTGTACAAATGTAGGGACATCGGATCTGTATAAAATGTACATTGTTTTTATATCGTTTCGTGTTGAAGTAGACCTAATAGCTCCACTTACATCAAAGGGACATAACGTCCGATTTATGGAAGACATTTTGCTTTCTAAAATAGGATGAGTTTGCTTTTTGTTAAGGAAGGTTATATTGAGTGGACAGAAATTGGTATGTAATGTGTTTTTTCTGGAATTGTTATTGAGTTCTTCGATATTTAATGTTCTAAATCATCAATTGATAGGAAAGAAAAGAAATTATGCTGAGTATTTTACTATTTCGAATTCGAAATATATCTTGTTCCCTATTATTGATTGTCCAGTTATACATTATGTATATCATCTATGACATTCAAATTGTTGTTCTTTATTGATTGTTCAGTCATACATTATATATATTTATCATCTATGATAGCCATTAGGGTGTTTTGCTACTAGAGATGTGATATGCTGCGTTACCGTGAATTTGTGTTTCGCTTCCACTAATCATATTCATTGGTACACATAACATAGCATAGCAGCAATTGTGGAAACGGACTCAGCTAAGGTATATTTTTTATAAGGAAAAATGTGTGCTAAGAATGCGTCCCTACTATCGATACATCGCATACTTGAGCTGCGTATTTTCCTCACCCAGCTGCATAGCTTAGTACCAGTGGAAACGGTCACATAGTATCAGAGGTTCGCTATTACATCTTTATAACCAAGAATTCTGGAGAAAACGTCCTAATTTTCTTTTCCTCGTGTGTGCATATTATTTAAAAAATCACCGATTAAAATATCATTATTCATCATTAAAAATATCATTACATATTTTAATCGGTTTCACGTCCAAATACAACTAATAATTGCTAACGATCAAAGGCACTACTACCAAGTTATTCACTAATAGAATGTTCTATACAAAAAGTCTAAAAATAGTTCAAAGGAAAAGAAATTTGTGAACAGAAAGGAATCACAAACAGTAAAGAGTAACCCTCACGTACCGCCCATTCTTGGCCCAAAAACTTGTTACGAAAATAACTTTCCACTGTGTTTTAGTACTTTGGTATATTTTTAGAAGGATTTATATAGTTTTTCTCGTAGGAGAACTAAAATTCCTTGTTTTTTTATTGGTAGTGGGTCGGTGTTTGTACCTTTCTCGAGTACTCTTAGTATGAGTTTGCTTTATGTTACGTTAAAAGTAATCGAAAGGAGACCGCGGTGGGCGCTCTGCTTGGTTGGTTTATTCGAGCCGGTCAATTAGAGTGAACGCGATCTCGTTTCGATTATTTTAAACGTTAAACTAACCCGTTCTAAGGGTACAGGTATCTAATAACTAAATTTTATTTTAATTGAAAGTTGTTGAAGTCAAATGGGTTAGCAGAGGCCCATATTAAGACCCGAATAATAAAAATCTTGGTTATTGGAAACACTTTTAAGACCCTAAATCGATTTTATAGTTAACGTAGGCTTTAATCTACATAGAGTACTGTCTTGCTTAATATTAGCATAATTCATTCGTTAAACTACATATTGAGCATCTGTTTCACCACCAAGTTAATTAAGTTCTCTATAAATATGTGACAGCTGTAGTTCATACAAACTACATTCTCAATTCAAAATATTCTGATACATAGCGGTTATCCAGACATTGTGAAACAAGTCCTGAATCTTTCTTTTTTAATGTTAATTAAATTAATTAGAGGGTTTAATCACACATTAACATTAACATAAAATAACTTAATGTCTATTAAGAATGTATCTTTTGCTAGTACATAACTTTCTTGCTTTGTCCGATAATAGAAGAGACAAAACGCATTATTACATCTAGCAACGTCCTGAATCTTTCCAGATACTACACGAAGCTTTGACAGACATGCACAAAGGATCAAATATTGGCCACTCTGTCTGTTTTTAATGGTCTCTGGAGAATACCACAGATAATAAAAAGCACAATGTCAACGTTCCTTTCAGTTCTCCCGCTAAAAATGAATGGTTTGTATCTGTCGTTGACACCAGATGTCGCTTTTGCTCCATTTGGCGTGTTGCCTTCCCTGTCAGTCTAAAAAGTGAAGTTTAGTTTAGCAGGAATTGTCCCGTTTATGAGTCAAAGTTTTTAAGTTTTAGGTATTCTTTGCCAGGAGTTTGAATTGGATTGATCTTAACAAATATTGTAGATAAATTGGTTCGCATGGAATTTACGAGTAACAAATGTGTGATTTAAGGAAAGACACTTGAAAAGAAATTCATATTATTTATTGCATTCATGTGTACACGTAGATATTACATAATTAAAACATTTGTTTCATCATGAAACCCGATTTTAATAACTGCATTGGTATAAAACTAAGAGTCAAAAAATCTTATAAAAAACAAAAATTATTTCTACATTTTATAGCTTAACTCTTCACTGTTCACGCTATCGAAACTGTCAAAAGCCTCAAAGTATTGCCACATATAAAATATTGGATTATTTCATTCCAGTGTTACCACAGATCCAATTACTTTTGGCTAAGTGGCGGAATATATTGCTGGTATATGAATGCAATTAACATTTACTAGGTCGGGTAGCTGTCATCAAGCGAAGTGCGTGTCAATATTGTTTATCTCACATTTTATTTCACATTAATATAGGTAGAAGTGTACAATTTCATATGTAGGGGACGAGTCTTTTTTTATGAGTTAATGAGTCAATGATTTTAATGTCTCAGTCTTTTTTTCTTTTTTTTTTAAATGTTGCCCCACATTAGGATTTTCTCCTGTGTCGTGGGTGAGTTTACAAACATACAAGTTCACATGCACATGACACCCAGACCCGAAACAACAATTTGTGGATCACACAAAGTTGCTCCGTGCGGGAATCGAATCCGCTACACGTTACACGGCAGCCAGTTGCCCAGCCACCGCGCTAACCGTGCAGTCGTGTAGAACCTTTGAAAGTACAAGACCACATGTTTTAGAAATAGGGATGATGACTGGGTATGAAAATTTATTTAATCCGTCAATGTAATGAAAAAATATTAGACACGTATTTTTTATTTTGTCATATAAGATATTCCACAAATACGTCATATCTACGTATAAAACGTACCTAGAAGTGACGTCATGCGATATTTCAAATTAATATATTATCTTCGAAAATATTTGTTTCGGTAAGAAAGTAAAATACGTGTCTAATATTTTAAAATAATTTACAACACGGACATTAAAATAAAAATTAGTCATCTACCTTATAGAATGGTGTATAAAAAAAATATATTATGAGAAGCATCCAAAATATTAAAGAAAACATATTTAACCTAATTAAATATTGGGCCAACTTAGCCAGGCTTAAAGTTAGACATTTTCAATTAGGGTAGCGAATTGGAACGATGCCAAATGAATACTGGGACAGATCGCGGCCTATCTTGTAAAATAACTAATTTTAAATTAGAGTAAATAAAAACTTAATCCCTTTAACATAAAGTTTATTTTTGCACTGAGGCTTCTTGTGCTTACGAATGTTTTCGTTCAGGTTTTAAATTCTTACCCAAAGGTCTAGTTTGTTTTATTTATGTTTTGCTAAAATATTATTTAGAAAAGTGTAGATGATGAAAAGGAGAAAGGTATTAAAATATATTTAAAATAATAAAATTAAATAGCTGAATGATTCATGGTACATAATATGAGTAGCATTAGTTTACGTTTTATGAAAAAAATAAATGTTGGTGCAACAGTTCAAAATTTAATAGTATGTTCAAAAGTGCCTTTAAGAAAAAATAAAATGCAAATGAAACCATTTCTCGTGTAGAGTTCACACCGTGAGGTGGCAGCACTGAGCACCGCCGCCATCTTGCAAGGAAATGGCGGGAAATTGGAAACCTGCGACAACCTCAGCTTTAATTTCGATGAACATTGAATTTCTACAATTTCCTACTGACATTGAAATTGGATTCTTGTTGTTTCCAGAACATGCTATTTGGGACCCGGATTGCATATTTTATTGTTGCTGAAATTCCTTAGTTATCTTACAGTTCAATTTGAATGGCTTCATAACATCTAGTCTTCAAAGTCACAAAAGATAATCTTTGATACAAAAGTGAGCATTCTAAAGGTAAAGAGATTATTATGTTATCGGCTTACTCACGTAACTGTTTGAGGAGGAACTCAACTAGTTTCAAGCCATGCTAGAGGCTCATATTCATGATCAGCATTCCGCGACACACGACGCGTCGATTTTTCTTGTTCAATATAAAGTTGGTTAAAGCATTCCCTACCACTACAATACTTTCAAAGAACAACAGATATACCCTGCAATTCAAGTTCTCTTTAAACAAATAAAAAGAAAATACCTCACAATTTTCTCTATAGATACATTTTATTTTCTACGTTTGAAAAGGAGAAACAAAGATATCTGAGCAACAATAACGCAGTGCGTACATCCGCTTCATTACCCGAGCTCACGACAGAAAGGACGTTCACATTCTTACCGCCAGCATTTTAATTAGTGAAGCGTTCCTTCAGTAAAACCTCTTCCGTGGTACCGCATATTTTATTCTATAAAACTCATAAGAGTTGCACTGAATGGAACGGGCGAGTCGTATATGTATGTGATCCTATAGAATTGTGTGCAATTGCAAGTTGAGAGATGTGGTATTTTTTGTCAATTAAATGTGTAGGCTATATTACTTTTAGGAAAGAAATATAACAGGCTATTCCCCATCCCATTAACCAGCCTCATACTACACGCACTATAATAGCACTTACTAAATTATAAATATTTAGCTATCATGCTGCTGATTAAATGATGAACATCAATAACTATCAGGAGTATCAGATAAGGTAAGGTGCCACCAATTCAGTGAGCTGTTAAAAGAATAGCTCTATCTTCGTTTTCTATTTCATTACCCACCTTACTGTTAAGAATAAATTTTAAATATTAAATATGGACTTTATTAATTTGACACCCAAGTTACATGGAATTAAGGAATGTTAATATAAGTATAAAATGCGATCGAAGTAAGCCTGTATCTTGGTGGCCCAATAATAAATGCTTAGGCTAGACAGTCAAATTCAGCAAGGTCTTGTATTATTATCTTCTGGGAATGTAACTAATTTCATGACCCAGTTTCCGACACAGTTGATTTAGCAGAACCACGAAAAGAAATAAGTTTTACTCCCATTTACCTAAGCGGTTAGGAACGAAAATAAGGACTGGCCAATTTTCTGGGCCGTGAAACGAAAAGTCGGCAAAAAAGAGGTCAGCATAGGCAGTAGCCTGCCTGGAATCACCTTTGGGTGCTCTGATTAGCACCGCTGTTATACAACCAACCATTTGGCACCTAATCAAAAGATTTTCTTGGTAAAAGAAAAGTTTCTGGAAGGTTTTTGAAGCTGGAAATCGCTCTTTTATTTGTTTTATTAGATCACTCGTTACTGGTAGGATGAAGTAATTTTCGAAGTAGTGTTCTAATGTTTGGCTAAATTATACGTTAAATGGTTGTCGACTGTTGTAAAATATGTGACTGACATTGACACAAAAATGACATAATTTATTTTTTCACTTCACTCGACATTGACATTTGTTCGATCAGCGCCTACCAACGACAAATAATTTATAAGTTTGAAATCGTCAACCCGCATTGAGCAGACGTGGTAGTTATTAGACAATTAAGTAATAATCTGCTACATAAGACGACCCAGCTTCTAATGAGCCACAAAACTTATAATAACTCAAAGTTATATTATTTCTTGAACTTGAATATTCGTCTACATCTTTCAAAGTTCTATGAAAGGCAACTAAACTTTTTTAATAATCGAATCGAATATTATATCGATTATATTAAAAAAGTATCGATATACTAGCTCTTGTCAGCGGGTTCGCTCGCGCCTTTTGGGATAAAATGATAAAATTTTCTATGTGTTATATAAGACCATAAACTACCCCTGTTGCAAATTTCATCCGGATCCTTTCAACCATTTGGACAGTTAATTATAAAATTAGTAGAAGAGGAAGGGTTTTTAGAAATAGTTTAATATCATATCAAAATTACATTAGATTAATGACATAACTGGTTTAACATGGATTTTTTATTGTACACACACTGATGTGTGCAGTCTACCCTTTTAGACATTAAAAAGCGTGACCTTATACAATATGTTACATTACGTAATTAGCATTCACATGTAAACAATTCAACCACACAATATTTACATTTAAAAAACAAAAAAAGCAACCCTATACATATCTATATAGGGTTGCTTTTACACATGGATTTAAAAAGTCAAAGTTGACATTGTACAGGTTCTATTTATGGGCGACACTTGCCAGTAACGTGTAATAAACAGCGACTGTCCAGCTTACCCCCAGCCGGTGGCCGGCGTAATGGTCACGCGAACGACTAACAATTTGCATATCGTTCAAAAGCAGGACAATTTGAATTTTATTGATAGCGTGTAATGGTCTACAAACATCAAGTTATACAGAACCAGTTTATTCTGGTCTCGCTTTCAACGACCTACTCGCACATTCCACGGTCAGTTTATACTGGTTTTGTCTAGCTTCATGAGTAGCCGTGTGTGTACCGTGTCCCATCACCGCGGTAGACAATGTCGGATTTATTTTTCCATATTTATCCACCTCTAAATTTTTTGCGGGGTTTCGGGAGCTGAATAGTAATTGCTTTAAACAAATTTGTAGCCTAACTCGCTTGTTTGTGTGAAAAAAATATTAAATATTGCCGCTGCAATGTACTGATAAGTACAGATACTATTCATAACAATTGACGAATGGATTAACACTTAACCTAGTGTAAAATATTGCTACTTTACAAAAATTATGACAGGGATGTTAGCCACTCAAATATCACTAGTCCGTTTTACTCTTATAATTTTAACTATTTATTTTTATAAAAATTTACTGCACATCGCGATGGCTGGGCAACTGGTTGCCTCGCAACGTTTAGCGGGTTCGATTCCCGCACGAAGCAACTCCTGTGTGATCCACAAATAGTTGTTTTCGGGTCTGGGTGTCATGTGCATGTGAACTTGTATGTTTGTAAACGCAAAACAACGCTTTTTTAAATCCAATTTCCCATTTTTAGCTAATTAAATCAAGTTTGCAAAAAGCTTAACAATATATACAAACAATAGAAATCGAGTTCATCAGTAACATCTACTAGCCTATAAATATTAGGGGCTTGGCGTGTGTCCAATCTGCAATGTGACGTCACCACGGCCCAGTGACCACGATGAGATGCACCACTGTGATGACAGTGGTCGCCATTTTGGCTTACTATTGTTCACGGAACAGCATTCAATGAGAAGCGAATGCATTACAGTGTAAAGAGGATTTAATGGGAGGTATGATTTGGATTACGTCAATTGAGGTGCTGTAAAAGTGTGAGAATTAAAAATGGATGGACCTAAATATGGAATAAAGGAAATACAAAAGAATCGGAATTGGAAGTGGAGAACCATGCTTTGGCACGAATGGACCGGCTCGACTGGAGTGATACCACGGCCTCACAGGAAACCGACGTGAAACGCTTGTGTTGTGTTTCGTAGTGTGAGTGAGGTTACCGGAGGCCCAATTAACCCCCTTCGTAATCTTCACTACTCTCGATTGTCCAACAACCCGTATATTCCTAAATCCCAGAAGGCCGGCAACGCACTTGTAACGCTTTTGGTGTTTCTAGTGTCCATGGGCGGCGGCGATTGCTTACCATCAGGTGATCCGTCTACTCGTTTACCGGCTTATTCCATAAAAAAAAACATGAATATACACCGTGGCTACTAGTTTGTTGGTAAAAATATAACTGTGTCTTTTAAGTACTTATCTTAAAAATCTGCATTTCTATAACACACATCATTGAACTTTCAAACTCTGTATTTATGCTTACAGTTTACAAAAATCAAATTATAGTAATGAAAAATTGCGAACAAGTTTTTCAATCATGAAACAACACATCGAACAAAGTTTCAACAGAGCGAAACTATGCCAAACAAGAAAATTAAATTTAATACAAAATAAACTACAAACTATAATTTCACAGTGTCTCAAAAACCTAGTTATTGAAACTGGCACAAAACATTTTCGAATATCAATCATTAAAAGTTTAATATTACAAAAACTTTTGCCGCGAAAACTTTGTTCGAATTCCAAAATGGCTGACACCTCGTAGTTTTGAATTAAATTCTCGAAAGAGGAAGAAATGTATGAAATGAAAGTTTTGGGAACTATTCTGTGAACTGAGTTCTATAAAAATAACCGGGTCGTGCCTCTGGTGTTACAAGTGTGTCTGCTTGGCAAAGGGTCTCGGGTTCCTGGGACGGCCATAGATTGATTGATTTTGTCTAAGGAGTTTGGAATTGTACCTTTTATGATGACGTTGGAAACTTTCAAACCTTATAATTGTACCTAGTAGTGTATAATTGTATATGTATTCGCCTTTTTAGGTACAGTCTTGGATTCAGTTCCTAGGTTGGTCAAAGGTTGATTGATATTTTCTATGAAGTTTGGATTTGTACCTATTTTTGATGATTCGTGAAAGTTTCTCACCTTAGAATTGTACCTGGTAGCAAGTATGTACCTACGTGCCTTTTTAAGGACACTCGACTAACAAAAAGTAAAAATAAAACGAATAAGCAAAATCCTGTGCCAAAAGATTGGCGAATAAAAACATGCGACTATTTAATGTGTAACAATACAGTCAAAGAGAGAAAAGTGCTTCTAAACAAAAAACACAAATGTAATTGTCCAGCTAAACTCAAATTGTATCGTAAAGGGACGGCAAACTCATTTTTTATAACAACTATCGTCTCAAATACACAAAGCAATTTCAACCATTTTCCGAAAGCAATTGAGTGTTATTTCATTTGTAAGCATGGGACGAAAATTGCAAATTCTGCTGGGGCCGTAGCCGCTGTTATCTCGATGTCCGACTGCGGGTAGATATGGTAATGACACGTGATTTGGGAGGCTGCCTTTTGAAGCTCATGTTTGCGTATAATATTGCGTCTCTGGTTCGATTTCGGGGTTAAGTATTGTTCTTTGATAATGTTCGTTAAGTTTCTATATTTAGGTATTTCATTTGATTTAGATTTAAACCTTTTTTATATTTTTAGATGTTTATATAGAATTGAGATAATTTTTATGAGTGAATAGTGAACGAGGATAAAAGCTTACATTAAAATTAAAATATTTATAACTAATTTCTGCCAGCAGCTACACCCGCGTTTCCGTGGGATAAAAAGTATCCTATCACCCAAGTCAGCTCATACCCGGCCTGTATACTAAATTTCATCAAAAGTTTCAGCGTGATTGACGGACAAACAAACTTTCACGTTTATAATAGCATAGATAATTTCGTGTTTGTAATAAATAATACGCAGTATCTTATGCCTAAGAATCACAATACTCAATAGAACATAGACCCATTAAACTAACTTGCTTAAAACAACAAGAACAAACTGATATAAGTTTTTAAACTGACATGGTCACTAACACTATCATTAGAACTTCAGTTCATCCGTGATCATGGCGCTTGCAATAGTGCCGAAATATCGGAAACTCATAGACATAAATATGGTAAATATCCCGTCTCAAATTCTAAAGAACAAAGTGGGTGTCTTACTATTATTTTAGTTTATAAGAAACATAAAATATTTATTATATATGTATACAATCTACAGGTACCTAAAGTATATTGAAAACACATAGCAGCCCACGGCTAAACAAAAATATTTTCTAGAATTTCGATCACTCAAGTAGTTTGTTTACTCTTACGAGAGCACAAACAAAACCCATTATAGTATAACCCAATACTGGATTGATGAAATTTTGGATCTGGTAACATTTATTATGATTGTGATAATATGTATGAATAAGGATATTCAATATTGATACGTGATACAGAATCATACATAATTACCAGTCGCAAAACTATTGATTTTGATCTTATTTTGATAATGTTAAAATAAATTTAATGATAAAAGAAATATATGGGGACTGATATTACTTTATTTTTGTATTTGTTAAATAAATACAAAAATAAAGTTTTTAGTAAAATTACGCATGGAGTGCATTGATGGGTATAAACAAGAGAGCCGGCTGACTTGACACTATATGGCGCTACATGTATTATATTGTAATATTTACTTATTAGAAAAGATACGAATATTTTTAACTGACTTAGTCCAATTTATTTTAGTGTAATTAGGTCTAACCATAAAAATTGACAATACTCTGGTTGCATTAGTTTATTTTTTGTTGTTTTAGTAACATACAGTAATATTGCACAATGAAAACAGTAATAAAAATACCTTAGGCTTATCTATATTTACAGTTATAAGTGTTCCTTTTATAAAAGTTAGGTAACATTTTGTGATAACAAATAAATAAATCGAAAACTTTTGTTCCTATCCACAATACATATTAAGGAGCAAAATTTCCACGATAATATTTGTTATTATAAACTTGAACCAGTCTCAATGTAAGCACAGTAGCGACCTAAATAATGTTTACAACTACGAAGCACCACTTAATGTTCAATGCATAATTTACTCGCCGCCTGAAGGCTTTGGTCCGAGTGCCTCCGCACTAAGGAAGGAGCTCCTTCCAGCTATTTACATTACATACATGCTAATAAAGTGGATTGGACATCTTAATATAGGATGGTGAAACGTCTAGGCATCGGGGTAGTTGGTTGGGTGATTGGTCAGAAGATAAATAACATTATGATAATATAAAAATATGTTTTTCGTCTTTTGATTCAATGGGACGTACGGTAATCGGCGATTGAGTGGTTTCCTAAGTCAAAAATTAATTATTTTTACTTTTCAATAGAATAAAATGTTCCAAACTAATCGTACGTTCATTAATAAACACGAAATACTTTTTTTTCTAGCTATTTTTTTAAGAAATACTTAAGTATGCTTTTTGACGCTAAAATTTTAAGACATCATAAGTTGCGATCTCCTACAAAATTATTCATAGCATTCTATTATACTATTTCGATAAATTAAGTAAGTGTTGAAACTAAGTATTGAATTTGACTAGTTGCAAACTACTGTATTAGATGGAGTTGATGCCCCGGATGATGTTAAACATACTTTGAATATAATTCTTACATAAATAGTCATGCATTTGTACCATAGGAGTTGATCGAAATCATAAAACGTAGAGGTACAGTGATCTTTTTTTATTTTTTCACGGAAATGAACAACCTGCCACTACCGCATTATGTTCTAGGGCTCACCAAATTGTAGTCACCAAAACCCCACAGTCTTAAGAAACATTTATTTTCCAAAAGAAAGATAAACAAGCAAGGTAATACAACAAGGTCCTACATTATATCCGAGCCGCCGCAACTTTTTGCACAGCTCCTTAATAAATTTCGCGACAAGGAAAATGCGACTATTTCCCTAACCTGCTCAGTCCAGAAAAACTCTTGTTTAACGACATTATCTTTCGCCCCTTTCATCAAAAATGATGGAAGTGTTTCCACCGAATTTCTCTCAGGACTTACCCCTATTTCCGTGTTTACATAATTAGGGAAGCAAAATGGTAATTAAGCTTCGTTTTGAAACAATTAGTTTGTTTGTACGGTTTTGAGTACTCGTCGTGTGTCTTAGATATCGTAAATGGAATATTGAACATCATCAGATAGAAATTATCTACTACTAAACAAATGCCTCCCTCATCCCAGTTATTTAACTAAAAGGTTTACCCTCTTTCAGTTGCGAGTCTGCGGATTTGGAGCAATGGTAGCTCGCTGTCCGACCAGAACCAAACCCGGACCAGGGCGCGTCGCGTTCCGTGACGTATAGTACCACTAAAGATGGGGTCTAATAGGGCTAATGACGAAACGGAGCTGCTGACTGCTTAACGGGTTACCGGGGCTCCGGTTCGAAAAGCAAGAGTAGGAACGGAATGGTTTTTAAATAAACTCTTTCAGTGGCAAATATCGAGAGGACATTTTGACAATGACACAAAAAGTCCTACTTTTTTGGAAGTAAATACGTTTGAAATGTAGAAATTCTCAACATACAACTACATCATAAAGCATTGTTTTTGTGATACGAAGTGACAGTAAGCTAATAAATCTTCATTCCAAAGACATTAACCTTCTAGTAAGTGCTATAAAAATTACAAAAGTATTCTAACAAGTTTCGTAGTCTAGTAATGTTTTCCCTACATGTTTTTGTTTGTCAATTGTGTTCTGGTAACGACACAAGTTCAGTAGTTAGCGGTCATACAAGTTTCTTAGCTAATGTTGTGTGAGTTTGCCTCAGTGAAGACAGTGACGTAAAGGATATGGTGGGAAAATTAAGATAGATATAAAATTATACTTCTCACTACATACATAATGCGACATCATGATTATTATTTTCAGAATGAGTTACAAAGAATTTTCTATATACTATACCTTGATATGACACACGCATTTTACACTAGTTGTGTTATAAATCCCATATAACAAGAGACGAGGCTGTTGCCACAGGTGTACAATTCTAGACTCCATGTAGTAACTAATAAATTATCAAATGCGGATTTGACAAAATAAAACATTTTTTTCCTAAGTATGGATACCGATGCGATACCCCTTACTGGTAATTGCAATAGCAATTAAAACATTTTTTATATCGTCACGCCATTTATACAGACAGACACTCCAATTTGATTTATTACTCTAGATAAGTATAGATGGAGTCAGGAATTGCACCCAGCAGGCTCATCTTACACCCACATTCTAATTATATAAAGTGCAATGAGCCGATGAAGCTGCAGAGGTAAAGGAAATTGCGTTGATATTTGCCCCGCTACCGTTCTAGTTTGGGTCTAGGCACTACCTAACTGCAACGATGTTCATTACACCTGGGAAATTAATTTGAATTAGTACTAAGACTTGTGAACTGTGGAAGCAGTTATTAGTTATGCTAAGGAGACCAGTAATGAGTTAGAGGGGTTCGGCTTGTTCATATTATGTTCATAATGTTTGCTGGTAATTTATTGTTGGTGTATCTTTCAGGTTGAAGATATTATTTATACTGAATTGGAGGCAAATGAGCAAGACCGATCACCTGATGGTTAGTAATCAGTGCCGCCCATATACACCAGACAAGACGCAGGTGTATTGTCAGCCTTTTAAAAAGGAAGATAATACAAAATAGTTTGTGTACCAAATTTCATCAAAGTCCGTTGAACAGTTTCAGCGTGATTAACGGACAAACATCCAAATATCCAAACAAACAAGTTTTGACTATCATACTTTTATAGTATGATTCATTTAAAGCATTTACTTAGTACATAGTCCAAATTATCTGGCTAAAGGCAGATGCCTTAATACCCAAAATTAGTAGCAGATGTATAATACAAGATCACAAACTGCCTTTGTTCTCTGCACCAAAAACTCTAAAACTCAGTGTTTGTGCGAACTACAACAATTACATTATCTTTGCAGTGCCGTCTACCTCATTAGGCAGTTTGTAGTAGGAAAGTTTGCTGCCGACTTGCCTACGTTAGCGCTTCCTCCCTGAGCTCGCTATATTACCAGGGGTGATATTCTAGACAATTACACAGATGGTAATATGTGTTTTTATACTGATGACGGTTGGTGGAAATTAGGGATGTGCAGTGGAAGTCTAGTAATTGTTCCATAGCAATTATGAATGTCGTGTTGGCCCGAAGGTTTAATGGAAGACGTCCTCTTCTCATGCACGAGAGTGCGGGTTCGCGGTTTCAAAAATAAATTGACTGCACGGTTTGACTTTTGAATTGATTTCATGATTTTTGACTGCACGGTTGACGCAGTGGCAGGGCAACTGGCTGACGTGCAACGTGTAGCGGGTTCGATTCCCGTATGGAGCAACTCTTTGTGTGAACCATAAATTGTTGTTTCGGGTCTGGGTGTCATATGTATGTGAACTTATATGTTGGTGAAAGCACCCGTTCGTCAACATATTTTTTTTCAAAACAAAAAAAATAAAGTTGTTAAAAAAATACATACATAGGTAAATTCAAAAATGTTTTACATAACCATTAGCTATTTGCGAAAAGTAAAGTTGTATCATTAAAATTACACACATATAAAATATTTACTATTTGAATAATTACGAGAATAATAATTCAAATTGGTACTTAGTTATGTTTATGACTCCTAATAGTATATTACTTCAATTAATTTCGTTTACACTGTAATTGTTTTGACATGAATAATACATTACATTTTTGTTGTTTCATGCTACTCCCGGGTATATATTTAATAGCAATGATAAATAATACCAAAGTCAAAATACCTATTAGAATCAGAACATTAACATGGTATTTTAAGTCAACATTTTACTAAATAGTATAGCCATATAAATAATTAAATACTTATGAAATATTTATAACCAGATACACATTTTTAACTTTTTTTCATTTAGGAAATACCACAGATTTTTTTTTCCAAAGTTCACGGGGTCCGCTAGTGTTTAATGATTTTAAGTTTCATTGAGAAAATTACATTCAAATCTGTTAAGTCATTTTAAAACGATGGTCCGCATAAAATAAATATACTGATAAAACAAAATATATGTATTATATATAATTGATTGGCCAATAATAGATTTACCTACTATCATAATAACTCCTCCAACGTAATGTCTTGTCTCATTATACCAGTACATAATAATTTACTTGTATTTAACGGAACTGTATGGTATCATATATGTGTTACATAATTTTGACAAACTTGATTGACAACATGTAATGTTAGGTATCAGATTAATTAACCCCGATATTGCAGTGAATCACTGGAAATGAGTAGAATATTATTTACAAAGACTAGATTTGTGTCTAAAAGGTAAATAGATTATTGATTTCATTACATTAGACTTTACAAAAAAAACCTTTACGATGCTGCAGAAAATGTCACGTTTAAAAAAAAGTATCTACTTATGTGAGGAAGATGCGCATATCGATAGTTTCCCTACTATCGAAGCCATTCTTAGCACATATCCAAAGCACGCATCTTTTCATATATAAAACATAGCTTAGCTGAGTCCGTTTCCACCAGTGCTAAGCTATAACGCATCCACAGCAACGTAGCATACCTAAAACATATCTGGGGTAAAAGCACCCTAATTCCGATAAATTACTCACCTACCATATTGTAACAGTAACTTTAAACAAGGTCAGTAAAAGTGACATCATCGGAGACCAAAAGTTATCTCTAACCTAGACCTTAGACATACTGAGACAAAATTGTTTCAGAGGGATTAATATTCACGACAAGGCTAAGCCGTTAATCTAACACCCTTTTCCCAATAATGGAGCACACCTCAGGGAGTTGCCAACTTGTTGGTTGTTTACTGGTTTCTACTAAGCATCCCGAGGGCCCAGTCGTTGTTTGCTTTCCAAAAATATTGACACAGCCGTTCAAATTGTATCTAGTGCTGTTATGTATTAGGTCTATGAGGACGGCTGGTTGATGTATCGTGTAGGCTGTGAGAATGTGATAAGGGTAATTGGAGCTTGTAATATTCGTTAGATGTGTTGGTCAAGTAGTCTTAAATGAAGTCAGAAATAGGTTATGGGTTTTTGATTGTATTGTGGCACCTTATTATCGATTAGGATCAAAAGAAACGGAATTTTGTGTTGATGATAGCAGAAACAATTGAAGATCGACGTCTTGTATCTGTATTTAGATTATCACAATTTATAGTATTATTCCAGACTATAATCTACCCTTGTTCCAAATTTCATCTCGATCTCTTCAGCCGTTTTGAAGTGAAGGAGTAACAAACAAACATACAAACTTTTGCATTTATAAAATTAGATGGATAGTGTAGCTTCCGTCTGTGGTACCTAGCTATAGGTATATAGCTATATTAATATATATTATACCTAGGTCCGCGACGTCCTATGTTAATACTTACACTTAGGTAGGTATATCATAAATGAACGTATATATAAGTACTTATGTAAATGTAATACATGTAGATGTAAACAGTTCACAATAATTCTGTTTGTGTGAACCACATGGCTCACCTTGATAAAGGTTGCATACATAAATACATTATAACTAATACGTCAAAATACTCCTAATTGTATTTCTGTAATGGATTTTTGACTTAATTGTTTTTGTAATAAAGTCGATGAAGTGTAGATGATTATTAGCTTGCAGATGGGATCGTTGGTCAAATGGTCGCATGAAGATGCTCATGCTAAACACGAGATCTTTTTAATATTAATTAATTTAGAAAATATTATCAATTTTGGAATCGTTTTCAGTATTTCTGATAACGAGTGGGAATCTAAATATAGTGTGAAAAATGTAAGTCTCTTGTGACTCGAGTTGTACATATGTAATGCCTATTCCGTCCAAGGGCAAGGTTATTATGTTATTTTGTGAATACTTACGCTTAAATAGTATTATCATAAAATTTTATTAATCAATCGCTCCATTCTATTTTTGTCATTCAAATCAATCATCCAAATTTGATTTTGGAAGCTGTTGTAAAAAAATAACAGCAATATTTCATCTTGATTATTTTTCTCAGAATATACATAGGTTATTCCGAAATTCTTATTATAATCAAGAAACTGATCGATTCATCGAACATCAAGTCTGAAGATTTCTATGTAATAATAAAAAAAACTAAAATAACTCACATTTTGTCACCAGCAACTATGGTGGGGTCTCCTGATCAACAAACACCATTCCAGAGCACCACAACACACCATTACACACACTTTCACAACCACATTACACACGACATCGTATTTACGTTCGCGATTCTGAGAACAATCGACACAGAGGACACGTCTTTACGCCTCGGCGATCGCCGGAGTACTGAGGCTTTTGATGCTAGGAAGTGGAAATCAGGGCGAATTTCCCACCCCATGCGTACTAAGACTGCACATCAAGCTATACAAAACCAGTTTATCATGGCCTCGCTTTGTATGATCTTTCCACACATTTAAAGGTCAGTTTATACTGGTTTTGTATAGTTCGATGTGGTGTGTACATTCGGTCGCAGCTTAACGCGCTGACAGCTGAAGCGGTTTATGTCCTTTTTATCTCTTGCGCTTAACAATCGCTGTATCTGTTACCTATTTTGTGCTTAGAAATGTAAACTTGACCGTGAAGATTTCGGGTTATGTATATGTATGTGCTCTTGGTTTTGAAATGTATAACTTGTATACAACGTAGGGGAAAATTTCCTTTCCTTTACCGTACTAAGTACCTATATAGGTACATGTGAAGTTCCTTTTTTTATTGGGACAAGCTCGCCACAGCCTAGTAGGGCCCTGATCCGGAGCCACTGCAGCTCCTGTAAGTCAGGATCTACAGTAGATACATAGGATGATTTCGCCCCTCAAAAAAAAAAAAAAAAAAGGATCTACAGTAGATACAACTATGAAAACAACTGGATTACTGAAGTCGTGTTTCAGGGACATGAATAACTGTCTTGGATCCCGCAACGAAATTAATCAGAAGATATTATTAGAGGAGAAGAAAAAGATGTGGGGTTAAGAAATGTGACACCCATTTTTGGTTAATTAGGCGTTACATGTTAATCTAATGAATACCAATTTCCATTCAATACTATGTAAGTTTTTCATTCCTGTGGTTTAAAAAGAAAATAAAACAAAATTACACTCCAAAGGCTTTTTTATTATTATAAGCAATACCTAGTAGAATTTGTTCGACCCACAGAATCCAAGCCCTATAATTTGTCAATTTGTCATATTTTCGATCACTCGACGACAAAGGTCTCGGATCGTTGACCTCTTCTATATATATTAATCTATCTATAGACTCTATTTACGAAACAAAACGAATATTATAAAAAAAACTAATATTATTAAGTACTTACAAGATCAACGACTGAAAGAATTATCTACAAGTACATTATCGAAATAAGTTAAAAGTGAAAAGAAAAATATAATAATATTAGTATAATATTAGATATATTGAAGTAGTCTTAAAAGTCTCGAGGTGAAGAAAGTCACCATGACTTTCAATTCAAATCTAATTTATTATATCGTATCGTATCGTATTGTACAATATGTGCATTTAAATATTACGTAGACAAGTGGGCAAAGGTCGAGAAAATTTTATATTAAAAATTGTGACATACAAACGACCTTTTCTGAGGACTAGAAAAATGGATTTTTGTGACGTCTGATGTAATTGAATGAAAAATCTGTTTACCTTTGTAAAAATATGTTTGACTTTACCTAAGTTTAAAGAAAAAATATTTTTAGTTTATAATATGCCTAATACTTTTTTTAAACTACTTCAATGGTAGAGTGGTCGTAATTTATTACTGGGCTTTTTCGGTTCTTCGAAAATTTCTCAGTAGTCTAGAATTGTGCCCATTATATGGCAATAGGCTCACCCCCTATTACATGGGACTTATAACATACATGGTGAAAAGTAAATACTGGATTTTCCAACACCTAAGTACAGGTACTTGCAATAATAAATACTTGAAAAGTGGTTGTAAATTGAACAGTGGGATTACGTGGCGTGATGTGCAGGTGCACCTCTGCCTACCCCTTTGGGGTGGACGGCGTAACGTTGCAGACATTTAAAAAAAAATTCATAATAAAATTATTAAAGTGGAAGTAGCAGACATATCATAAATTGTATTATTTTACATTACATAATTATTATAGTGGAAAAATAATTATATACACACACATTTTATTTTATTGAACATGAAACTATTTTACAAAATGTAAATGTAACACAATACTGGACGAGAAGACTTAACATTATTACGGGTTGGTTGTGAAAATTAAAGTAGAAGCTTTTAACTGAATAAAATAAATAATGACGACATTGTTTTAACATATTCGGTATATTCGTTTACTGCGTTGTTTCAGATTTCAATCAAATCAAATAAAATGTTTGGTTATTCAGAATTTTGAGCAATAATACTCCTGCAGGGCAAGAGTTGTTGGTAATATTTTTTTAATACTAATACACTCTTTTTTTTATAAAAACGTTTCCCCATTCTAGGATTTTCTCGTGTGTCGTGGGTGAGTTTAAAAACATACAAGTTCACATACACATGACACCGAGACCCAAAACAACAATTTGTGGATCACACAAAGAATTGCTTCGTGCGGGAATCGAACCCGCTACACGTTACGCGGCAGCCGGTTGCTCAGCCACCGCTCCAACCATGCAGTCATTACCTACATTAGTAAGTAGAAAGTAGGTATGTTGGGGCTCTAGGGCTTTCTATACTTACCTAAGTCTTCAACAAATAAACTTAATATGTACTTAATACAAAAGTTCTATTGAAAATAGATACATAGACATTTGAAATCTTAATCGAGGTCCAGAACATAGATAAAGTCTTCAGTTGTCGTAGATACATCTACAACTCGTTGAGGGCCGGCAGTTAGGAACTTTGACAACATCTAGCCTTAGTCTAGATCTAAATTTTGGAGAGCTGAGACAATCTGGAGAAGATTTAGTGTCGTCTACGACCTAGTTAGGAAGGAGGGGTCAGTTGTTGCTCTTTTAGCATAGGAATCTAGATGAGAATGTATAGTTGAGATGTTATCTATTAGCATATACAGCAGAAATAAATCTTATTAAGTGTATGTTTTTTATGGATTCGAGGGCAAACGGGTCACCTGATGGTAAGAGATGAGAGCAGATGGGTCACCTGATGGTAAGAGATGAGTGCCGCCCATGGAAACTCGCTATACTAAAGGAGTGTAAAGTGCGATACCGGCCTTTTAAAAAGAATATGTACGCTCTTTTCTTGGTGGTTTAAAGGTCGAATCGGTTAGGAAATTAATGTCGATGACAATTTTCTATTCATACTCAAAAGATTTAATAGATAATTAGAGCTTTTTTTCAATTTTATCTATCCATAAATTGAACAGATTTCAATCTGTAATTTCAGTTAATTACCCAATAGTGTAATTACAGTTACACATTCACACATACAAAGTTTTCATATTTACACTACACATAGTCAAACAGCACTGTATATTGTGTCCTTACAACGCACGTGCGCTCATCGACCATGAACTGGGCAAACAGTTTGCTTATACTGGACATCATTTGCCTTGCTAAACGGGGAACCATGTTGTTGTATATTGTACTTAGTATATATAGTACATACGGTGCAATATGTAATACAATTGAGTACTACTGTTATAATATAGTCTGGTTAACTAAATGTGGAGAGATTTTATAGTCTTGATAGTTTTTACTTTCTATATTTTTTTGGAAACATTAATTTAAGTTCCCTAATAAAAGGAGGATCCACCGAACAGGCGAGGTGATCGTGCCTGGCGGGCTTTCTATCCAACTGTTGTTCGTTGAGATTTTCTGTCCATGTTTATTCGCATATAAACTTCATATTATGTGCGATGTAGGACTTATGACGTCATCCGTTGATTTGTTCGTTGATCGTCTATGTGTGACTTCTGTCTTCTGTCACGTGTCATGTGTCGCCACAATTTCTATATGATCCAATGTAGGGTTGTTTTATGTCGACCCGGAGCTGCGGGCTATCTAGCGGGTTACCGTAGCTCCGGCTCGAAGAGCAGGAGTAGGAACGGGGTGGTTTTTAGTCAGTAAGAGTCTGATACTTTCTCCCTCATCCAAGGCGTCAAGGCTTTCATCATTGGGTTTCATTTATGAGGCTTTAGTGTTTGTAAATTTTCTCATAATATAGGAAAAACGTGGCGCATTATATTGTGAACTTATAGTTTTGTTATTGACGTAAAAATAGGCTATTCCAATAACAGACTTTGGAGTTTGATCTTCACTGTTTTTCATTCAACTTCTGTCAGCCATATTGTAGAAGAGCTCACTTCACTGGAAGAATTCAAGAAATCATTATTGTGTACATGAAAGCTACTTTGTTTAGACCTATTTTCTGGAAATTATTTTTTTTCCTTGAAAATATTTCATTATTAATGTATTTTTCGCTTTTCTAGGAAACAGATTTTTCCAGAACAGTAACTACTTACTTTCTTGGCTACTTTTTACTAGAATATTTTGTTATGTTTTTCAGGAATATTTTTTTATTAAAATGTCGTTTTCAGAAACTAAGTCTTAATTGAAAAACCTTTCTCTTCCACGAAAATCTTCTGTTTCCAGAATATTACTTTATTTTTGGTATAATCGCTTATTTATTAACCGACTTCAATAAAAGAGGTCCTCAGTTTGACTTGTATGTATGTATGTTTATCTTGCGTTTGGCTGAATTTTGATGCGGTTTTCAGCATAGTATTTTTCAGACTTAGGAGAAGGTTTTAGGCATATTACCGGGCTTAAAAAAATGGAGCGTTGAACGCACTCTTGTTTCGATCTCGTTAAACGTCATACAAACTCGTACCAAGCTCTCTGATTGGTGGATTCATTGTAGCCGGCCAACTACAGCGCCGAACGTGGTCTCTTTTCGATCCTGTTCAATGTAAAAGAAATTCGTACTAAGCCCTCTGGTAGATTTCCTATTACTACCAGCTCGTAACAATGAACCAGCTATTGATGTTTATATAATAAACTAGTTTCCATTGCCCCGGCTTTGTATCTTGTTGATTCATGTTATGTAAGGAAGTCGAAGCTGAAGATCGAACTATTCGTGAGCTAACATAGATCTTAAACTTTCCTCTGTTACGTAATATCACGTTTAATCTGAACGGGTAAGCAGAGATGTATTTGTACAATGTTACATTTACTTTTATTAGTTATTTTATTACTTTTATGTAATAGGGGTCTATTGCCACATACAAAAACAATCCAATACAATTTGCCAATTGAACTGTACGTGGTCTGATCAATTACTAAATGAACTGTAAACGTAATCTACTCTTTAACGCCACGCTACAACTCAAGACATAAACTTATGTCATTTAATTTTGAACAAATACAAAAAGGATATAAGTGTGCAGGCCGCGCGTTGACAGCGCGCTTACAGCATTTCCAGATTATTTCCAAAGTAAATACCACAGCCGTGCTGTGTCCGTGCTATTTATGTGTGCGATGACACTAACAACTCATTATTTTTATTTTATGTCTCTGTGCTTGCCACGCTGGGTCTGATACTAAAACAAGCGGTATACTATTTCTATGGTCTTCCTATTTTATGTGTTATGTCTGAAATAAAGTGTATCATTCATAAATCACCACTACAAAACAACTGAACAAAACAAAACATATCTACCAAAATAGTTGTTTGAAAATATCACTATGAAATGAAAGTACTAACAAACGAATAAAATGGCTGAAACTAGCCCAGGGCGGTGAAACTAGATATAATTCAATTTCACATCACGTTCGTAGAGAGACGGTCAGACGGCGCTATGAAATAATCCCAAGTAATTACGGTTTGACAAATAAATGTTACCATTGTACAAAATGTAATCTGTGTACTTGTATTGTGTTGTGGTGTGTTTAGTCAAGGCTTTAGATTTATAATGTGTCTTTTTGGATTAAATAGTTTAGAAAGTGGAATAAGTATATGAATTTGAATTTGAACTCCTAATTGGCGACTCTCATTATCTCCTAACGTATAACTTAATGCATAATTTTGCCTACTTACATAGTTGAGTTAATTATACTACATAATAATGCATTTAAATTTTTTTGCTCGTCACCGCTGATTTCATGTAGGAAACGAAAACATTCCAAATACCATAAAAAAAGAAAAGACTCATTCAGGGCTGATGCCAACTCGGAGCTGCGGATTGCCTAGTAGGCTCCTGAGGCTCCGGATCAAATCGACACCAGCAATTTATACTGCGCTAACTCAAAAAGCGTACTTTACAGTAGAGGCGTTTAAAGGGAAAAATGTGATAACTTTTACATTAATTAAGATACTTTTTTGAAATTTGGTATGCTTAATATTTAATTTATTCATTGTAATATCTCATATTTATATTTCCTTAATTATTTCTATTTTTTGATTTAGCGCAAGTTAGCCGTATACAGGGTGTCCCTGAAATCGACGTCCAACAGGCACCAGATGATCGGCAAGGTTCCAAATGTTATCAGAAAAATATAAAAAAAAAAGTCCTACAGTTTTTAAATTACAGTGACTTATGTGTTATCCACGAAAAAGTACACCCTGTGCCAGTCTTTTGACTCTTGTTGCTACAAATCTTTATTTTTTCGTCTGCAGTCTTCCTTACATTATCC
Source organism: Spodoptera frugiperda (assembly GCF_023101765.2). Classification (NCBI taxonomy): domain Eukaryota; kingdom Metazoa; phylum Arthropoda; class Insecta; order Lepidoptera; family Noctuidae; genus Spodoptera; species Spodoptera frugiperda. The sequence goes on along the minus strand of NC_064219.1, from coordinate 8,489,045 downwards.
TGAATAGTGCTCCAGTAATATGGAATCATAAATTCTTAGGCAACTGCTTTAGATTGGAAAACATTGTTAGATTTAGAGGAACCAAATACTCTAAATAAAATTTTCACCTTACTTTAAGTGACTGTACTGAATAAATTATGTATGGCACTAGTAGTGGCAAATTTCACCAAAGTTGGCGCATTTAGTAAGGATTATAAAATGGTATAGCACTTTGCAAATTATTTCTTAAATTCGACACAAAAAAATATTTTTCAACGAAACTCCGTTTCGATGAATTTATTTGAACTTACTAATATTTCTTCTAGTGTACTCAAATCATACGTTACAAACTCGTATGCACTAGACAACACTTTGCACGTGATTTGTTATCATCATGTTGAAAATCAGCGAGGATGTCTTGTCAAACAACATTGTCTGTTTACCCGTGATTCGCTTGCAGCATTCGTCGGCAATACGAGTATTATCGCTAGACGAACTGGTGTTGTGCATCTCGAACCATCGTACCCGGGCTTCGGCATTTTAGCTGAGCACTGGCTTTTTTGCGCCGTGTTGATTATTTATTTTAAATAATTTTTTGCTCTGCAATTCCTTGTAACGGTGCAAATAACTCTTTCTCGACAAACTAAAGAATATTTGATGCTTCAACCCGCATTTGATCACAAGGCATGAACACGTAACTTACTCGGAGGATTCACCCATTTCCTTTTTTTTTTTTATTTGGATATGACGAGTAATTGTGCGTAAGGGCTCATGTACACCATACTACTACCGCGTCGATATGCTGTGTACATGAATCTGCTGCGTCCGTTCCTTTTTATTTTACTACACATTTGATAATGTGTTTGATGCACTATGAACATCATATTGCAATCATTCAATATTATTTAGTGAAAGATGATACACAACATGAGTTCTTCTAGTAAGTCTAGTAATATTGCCGACGAAAGCTGCAAGCGAAATCATGAGTAGACAGACAATGTTGTTTGACAGGAGATCCTCGCTGATTTTCAACATGATGATAACAAATCACGTGCAAAGTGTTGTCTAGCGCATACGAAGTTGTAACGTATGATTTGAGTACACTAGAAGAAATATTAGTAAGTTTAAATAAATTCATCGAAACGGAGTTTCGTTGAAAAATCTTTTTTTGTGTCGAATTTAAGAAATAATTTGCAAAGTGCTATACCATTTTATAATCCTTACTAAATGCGCCAACTTTGGTGAAATTTGCCACTACTAGTGCCATACATAATTTATTCAGTACAGTCACTTAAAGTAAGGTGAAAATTTTATTCAGAGTATTTGGTTCCTCTAAAACTAACAATGTTTTCCAATCTAAAGCAGTTGGCTAAGAATTTATGATTCCATATTACTGGAGCACTATTCAGGATAATGTAAGGAAGACTGCAGACGAAAAAATAAAGATTTGTAGCAACAAGAGTCAAAAGACTGGCACAGGGTGTACTTTTTCGTGAATAACACATAAATCACTGTAATTTAAAAACTGCAGGACTTAGAATTTTTTTTATATTTTTCTGATAACAGTTGGAACCTTGCTGATCATCTAGTGCCCGTTGGACGTCGACTTCAGGGACACCCTGTATAAACGTAATTCATCAAAAAAAAAATTACATCTTATACACGTCTAACTTATGTTAGCGTAGTGTAGTACGAGACGTCGTAGTGCATGATCAATCATCTGATGCATATTTCAATATTTTATAAAGAACATGTACTTACTTACAAAAAGAATAGTCAACGTACCATTAATAAACTAATTAATACGTTAACACATAAGTATTTACTATGTAAAAGTCGCTAAGTCGTTCATTTTACAAACGAACTAGTATACACACGAACGCACTAAACTACGCTAACTATGAGTTAGTGCAGTGTTGCACGGACTTTGACCAAAGTGATCCGCGCGCACACTCCGCTAACAATAGTTGGCGTAATATAAATCGAGTGATTTTAAAAAGTACCTTTACTTAGCGTTTTATAAGATTTGTAACTTTCTTATTTTTGCATATTTCTTCTTAATTTTTTTATGACGTATGTAAACACACATTTTAAGCGACTTGGCATAAAAAAGTTTTTTCCAAATTTCGAGTTAGCGTAGTATAAATTGCTGGTGTCGAAATAGCAGAAGTAGGAACGGGCTGGTTTTTAGTCAGGTAATTATAAGTCTGACACTCCCTCTCGCCTCGCCCAAGGCGGGAGAAGTCATTAGATGATTTTCCTCCCTCAAAAAAGGTATTAGCTATGCACTAAAATAAACAAAAACAAACAAGCAACCAGTACTACCTAAATATAACACCATCAACGTCATGTACGAGTAAAGCTATTTGTTGACCAAACAAACAATAGAAAACAATGTCAATCTAAGGCCTATATTTGCGGGGTTCGGCGGGACAATGTCCGGCAGTTAGGGAGCTCCCTAGACGCGTGTGATACACGTAAATATCGTTGTACAGTACGTACACGGGTTTGTTGGGATAGCCAGCCATTCAGATTATTATGGTAGAACAATGGTAGCAGATTAGATTTGGAGATGTGGGGTGTAAATGGAATATGTTTTGAGGGGTCGCTTCATTGGATTTTAAACTACAACGTGTTTGTTCTTTTAAGGGGGCTTTTCCATAGAGTTGTGCTATGTAGCTTTGTTGTGAAGATGTAATAGCTAAGCTGTGAAGTTATGTGATCGTTTCCACTGATATTAAGCTATGTAGCTGTGCGAGGAAGAAGCGCAGCTCAAGTCTGCTATGTATCGATAGTAGGGAAACCATCCATAGCACACATCCATACCACGCATCTTTTCATATATAAAACAAAGCTTAGTTGAGTCCATTTTCAGCAGAGCTAAGCTATGTGTACCGATGAATATGATTGGTGGAAGTCAAACACATCTACAGCAACGTAGCACATTTTTGGTGGAAAAGTAGCCTTATTTTCAGTCTTTGAATGTTTCTAATTTTAATTTGGTAAAGTAATTTTCTTCAGAGTTTAAAAGAGGACTCTTTGGTTTACCTATAATTATTTTCATCTTTTTATATTCAAATGGGTATTTACAGAAAAGCTCACTCAGTCTATTGTTCCCCTTCGCAAAATTATGACTGGAAAGTTAGCAGACACTTTTTAAAAAGCTATTTATTTAACTGGGTAGGGGGATAGTACTGTGCTTCTTTTCCAAGTAGGAGTGTCGTAATGTTATATAACATAGGTAACTAAACAAAACACAGCATATTAATACATAGATCTACATCTATTGACAGTCAACAATTTGATTCAACAAATTGTCGTTACTATAACAGTGAGACAGCGAGTATCGTCACGCAAGCCGATCACGTCTGCCCCGGGGACACGCGCGTGAACCAATGTCCAACATTATTACCTACCCACTTGAGACCTATAAGTTATAACGTGCATTTCAAACGCGTCTCACGTGTCCACATCAGGTGAAAGCCCTTGTAGTAATGGGACATCAAAAGGAGCACTTTAGTTAGGTGACACCCCTTCAGGTAAGTATGTGCCTATGTACGTACCTAGAGTTAGGAGAAGGGTTAAGGTTTAATGGTGGGCTAAGTGTTCGACTGTAATTTCGTTTTATTGGTCGACGTTTTGTGTAAGGTTGTGATGTTTTTAGGATAGTTTTGTTGTTACTATAGCTGAGGTAAATGGAAATTGAGATGAATTTGACTTAGATAAGCTTTTTTTTATAGATGGCAAACGGATAGACGGTTACCTGATAGTAAGCGATCAGCGCTGCCCATGGATACCCGCAACACCAGAGGAGAAATAGGCTCGTTGCCGGCCTTTTATAAAGAAATACATACATAGCTATGTACTTCAATGTAACTACATATTGTCGAATGCGCTTATATGGCAGCACAATTCATAAGATACTTAAAACTCGAACACATAGTTAAAACCACGGGGAGGCACTAGGCTTCTTAAATTAGTATTGGTAGTCAAACTTGCCAGGCATTATTGGGAACTTCATGCTTAACTCAAGGCACATTATTGCATAATGTTCTTGGAACATTCAAGCTATTTAACATAATTAGTTTGTGCAAACTCGGTTCGTACTATGCGACAACAAGCGTGGGCATTTGCATAATTCTTTGACACGTTGTAAATGAAATATTAATTTCTTGGTACTCTGTTAAAGCCACTTGTTTCCTACTTTATTATTGTTTTAAGTATTATAGTTTTAACTTAGCTTAATATTTAATGAAGAGGGCTATTTTTAGTGTATATTCCATGGAAAATACTAGTGTGCTATGCTATGTTGATGTGGATGCATTTGGCGTCTACTGCTAGCTTAGCACTCGTGGAAATGGACTCAGCTAAGCTACGTTTTTTATATGGGAAGATGCGTGTTGATGGTTGATGGCTTCCCTATTATCCATACTCGAGCAGCGCATCTTCTTCGCACAGCTACTTTTCGGCGGTGCATCTTCATATCATATCTTACTCACACTCCCTGTAAAGTGTCACGCAGTATGTTAAAGGCGAATCCAGTTATGACATCTCTTTTTTATTTGCTTCATAGTTTACCATCAATATAAATAAAATCATTTGTCATTACTAGAAGGCAATTAAAAATAACCACTCAATGAGCAAATAACCCATTGAATATTTAATTTTCATTGATCATATTAGTTGAAACTGCTTACTTGAAGTTAACACGAATGGAGATCGTTTGGCAACTTTCTGTGAGAAGAACGTTAATCGCTCACGGACATTACTGCTGATCTCGCATTCGTTGGTCTATCTACAAGTTTAGTGCTGAGCTTAAGCAATCCAGATCCATTTAGATATGGGAATAGCAGTAGCAAGCAGGTATTAAAATGGATATTCGATTTGGTTAATACGTTTTTTTGTAAATGTTGGTATTCATATTTATAGGATTTTTAGAAATTATCCTCTGTGTTTGTTTGGGAGTGTTTGATTATAAGTATTATGGATTTTACTAAGGATATTGTGAAAACTTTTTTAACCCTATTGATGCTTACACGCATCCTATGCATAAGATATCTCTTAACTCATTGTTACCGGGTAAGTAGTGACGTGTTGAAAGTGTGAAACATATAAAATTGAGAACAACTTGTTTATTTTTTGATACAAAATTGTATTGTTATTATGTTACGGCTCACTCAAATAACTAGTTTCGATCGTTTGTTGCGCCATGCTGCTCTCGACTATGAGCCTTGGCACTTTTGAACGACAAAGGAAATACATAAAAAAATGTCTGTCTGTCGGTTAGTCTTCTAGTGAAGCTATTCGCTCGTTACGCAAGTCATGCACCAGTTTGAACACAAGAAACTACTTATAGACATTAGCAATCAATAAACTAACCCATTAGAATGTTCCTTGCAGCTTCAGCGAGAATGCTCGTGTCACTTTAAATGCATTTACACTTCGAGAGGTGTGAACTGCGACGAGTTCCCACAACATTACTCAACGTACACAAAGGGGGATATTTGTTCTTCACCTCCATTGCAGCGTGTAGTTTAGAGCTCCTTCACGTACCTACATAATACATAATGTGGTAAGTTAATGCTTTGGAAGTGTTTGTGAATAATAAATTGCTTAAAGTCTATTTTGTCCTGGTTAAAGCTTTATTAAAGAGTATTGACTGGTTTCTGGTAACTGCGCAGGCTCATAGTCGATAATCGGCTCTTACCAAGCTTTTACTATACACGCGGGAAGAGTAGGTAGCTAGTATATCGGCGAGGCTGAATGGCGTGTGTATTTTATTCAGCTAATGACTAATATTTTTTATAAAATAGGCAATTCATATGGACGTTCGGAGCATCACTAAAAATACACTGTAGCGTTTATTGAATTGATCCGGAGCTGCGGACTGCCTAGTGGGTTTACCGGGGCTCCGGCTTAAAAAGCAGGAGTAGGAACGGGGTAGTTTTTAGTAAGTAAGAGTCTGACACTCCCTCTCGCCTCGCCCAAGGCAGGAGAAGTCATTGGATGATTTCCCATTTAATTACAAAGATAATTAAAAAGTAGCAACGTAGAACTAAATGGTTTTGCTGATTCTTGACTCGACGACCGTCCTATTCCTTATCATGACTTCCCCTATACTTATTATATTCTTCGCATGATGACTAATGTCGCTTATCATCTAAAATTCGTTTTGGCACTTATGTGTCAGCTCTTCAAAAACGATTGCAACACAGTCGAATAAACTTACTTGAACAAAAAAGTGATATGTTACATTTAATTCTGCCATTACAAAACGGGTTAATCGTCTTAACAATGTAAAAGAATTCAAAAATGTCACGACTGGAATGTGATTGAATTTAATAAATGAAGGTTCTTTCGGACGAATATCTTTTTTTGCTCCCACCCCGTCATTATTATCTAAAGGACGGATTACGCTCTGCTCTGAATTAAATTGTAAAGTGCGACTCGGTTCCCGCTGGTAACTGCTAACTGAATAAATTAGGTCGAGTGATAATTGAGTTTCTAATAAAGTATTATATTACCGAGTTATGGTGGATTTTGGATACGTTGTAGGTATAAATGCATGAAGATTTTAGTTTTAAAGTAAATTATTAATTAATTTTAAGAATTAACATCAATCATTATTTAAGATAAGATTGTATTTTGTTTTGATTATATGAGATTTTATTTTAATTTAAGGAAATAAAAAAACATGTAGACGATTTGGTACTGTAACTGTAAGTCTATATTGTTGTTAAATTATGAATAAATGAATAAATAAATCAAAAGCCTATAAGTGGCTACAGCTATCCAAAGGCCTTTTCTTACACTAATCAGATATGAGCATTAATCACCACGCTTGCTTAATGCGGGTTAGCAATTTCAAACTTATAATCAGAAATTAAAAGCAAGGTATCCCCACGTGTGATAATTTACAACACTCGACACTACTATTGACTCTACTTTAAGAATGATTGACTACATATTGTTCGTTTTTAACCGATTAAAAAAGTATAACACTCCTCTAGCACAATGAAAAAGAACGAAATTGATAAAGTAACAAATCTTGGTCACAATTTACAGTACAGACCTAATCACACAGTTAAGGGTGGTGTACAGGGCAGCACGGTAAAGCAATTACATAAAAACAGAATATTGCGTAGGTAAGTCTTAGTTAATACGTGCAAATCGATACTAGAATTACTACTTTTACCAAAGACTTGAATTTCAGATTTGCCTCAAAATACTGAAATAGAAATTATAACTAAATTGAATATGAATCCAATTTATTACGACCCAAATCCAATTGGTTGGTATATTTCTATTAATTTCTAACTAATACAAATTAAGGTAAAACTGTTCAGCAATTAATTTGATTTTAGAAATTCTATAGTCTAGAATGACATCATTAGTATACAACTAGCTGATGCCCGCGGCTTCGCTTGCTTGGATTATGGACTAAGTAAAAGTAGTCAAAGTTACTCCTTAGTATATTAGTTACCTACCAATTAAAGCCTTGTTAAAATCGGTTCAGCTATTTCAGAGATTAGCTAGAACAAACATATCTTCAGACATACTGACAAAAATTGTAGAGTCACCTTAGTTAATAAATGCGAATGTTTGTATGTTTGTTACTCAATCACGTCAAAATTTCTAAAGAAATCATTGTAAAATTTGGAACAGGGCTATATTATAGTCTGGAATAAAAAAAAACACATAGGACACGTTTTATTCCAAGGAACCGCGGGCGAAGCCGCTGGCAGAAGCTAGTCGATCGACGACGAATAAAGTAATATCAAAGTCAGTCACAGTATTTACTTTAGTATGAGTATCATTATTCTCAGTACCAACACAGTTAAAGCGTTTGATGTACAGAGCTATCTCAATTTAAAAATTCCTAGAAAAACCACATTGATCTTTGTACAAAGAATTTTAACACCGACACCCTTATTTACAAGTACATAGAGCACATTATTTCGAAGAAATTTTCGTTTTGTATTCTTTCTTGTTTTTCATAAACGTAATGTGAGAAGGTTCTAACTCGTTATACTTGATAAGAGTATGGGACGTAGTAATTTGTCTTCATTGCACTCACAGCGGTTGTCATCTCATAAATTCCACACATTCATATCCTGAAAATTAATAATGAAATACGGATGTGTGAGTTTGCGCCTGATTTTCTTGAAAGCTAGCCTGTGATATCTACATCGAATGTGTTTGGCCATAAGTCGTATATAAAATAAAAGAAGAGTGTAATAGGAGTGAAAAGATTAGAAGACATTTTTGGGGTATAAGACGGTAAACGAGCATACGGATCACCTGATGGTAAGTCATCACCCTCACCCATGGACACCCGAAACACCAGAGGTGTTACTATTGCGTTGCCGGCCTCTTAAGGGTAAGGAATTTAAGGTTTGTTGTAAGGAATAATGGCACTCACACGACGAAACACAACGAAAGCGTTGTTTTACGTCGATTTTCTGCAAAGACACTATTACTCTGGTCGAGCAGGCCTATTCGTGCCGAAGCAAGCACTTGTTAATAATTTACTATACATGTATCTCTATTTATTTATTTCTTAATAATAAAAAATATTAAAGTCAAACCTTTGTTCTCACCAGTTACATTTGCACCAAGCAACGTAACCCACAAGACAGACAACGAGGCAACCGCAACAACTTATAAATTAATTTACGTTCCAAGTTTGAATCTGACAAAATTGTATGATCTTTTCTACCATCGCTCGCTCGTTCTATTCAGCCAGTCTCTCATGAGTATCATAAAATATGCGGTACCACGGAAGAGGTTTTACTGAAGGAACGCTTCACTAATTAAAATACTGGCGGTAAGAATGTGGAGTGGGAACGAGGTGATAATTAAGTGAATGTACCTATTGAAATTGCTCTGTCATTTCTTTTTAAAAAAGGATTTATTTTTTAAATGGTGTGGAATATGTATAAAAGCTGTGTAGGTGCAAACGTGTTGCAGTTCTTGAGTTGTAGTGCAGTGTTGAATGGTTGTGTCATATATCTGCTAGAAGAGACATCCAAAAGTGGTTTTATGTTAGTGATAATTCAATACACATATATTTCATTGTCTTTATAGAATTCAGTTCGTTATGTAGAATTTAATATGCTATTATAAAAAGTGTTAATTTTTCTAAAATTCAATTGAATATTGATTCAATTGAAAATTTCAGTCTCACATCAATTTTTGTAAACCAAACGCAACAAGAACCATAATAAATCGTGAAGGCCATACATAACTCGTAACAAAACTCGAAATAGAAAAGAATGGCCTGTACCTCTTTTATTGATCACAGGGACTTTGAAAAAAGACCCCTTGAATATTGGGCAGTTTATCTAGTTCGGGAACAAGGCACAAATCCATAGAAAATCCAAATGGATAGCCTACCTTGTGTGGCTGAATTGCCAATTTCCCTGATCCAAAATGTTGTACTCTTTGCCTTTCGAGTTGTCGTAGTAACAAAAAGTTTGGATGCAAAAACTATTTCAATCAATTTTGGCACATTAAAAAAATGGAATGGCAAAATAGAAATCATCCAATGGCTTCTATCGCTTTGGGTGAGGCGAGAGGGAGTGCCAGACTCTTACTGACTAAAGATTTCCCCTGTTCCTACTCCTGCTTTTCAGGCCGGTAACTCGCTAGGCAGTCCGTAGCTCCGGGTAATTTTTATTGACTAAAAACCACCCCGTTCCTACTCCTGCTTTTTGAGTCGAGCCTCGGTATGTAGGCCTTAAAAACTTATTTCAGCAAGAAAAAACAAAACTTTTGTTAAACGTAACGGTGTTGAAAACTGCTACGCTTTAGTATTTGTACTTTCAGTGTTTATTTCTCAAGGGATAGGCTAGTTACAAGCCAAAGGTTTCTGTAAAACTTGTCAAATGAAGCGAAAGGTCACAGCTTCTTGCAAAAAATAAAAAGAATTCTGTATTTTAGGTCTACAGGGTTTACGGGTCATGACCATTTACATATTTATATCCTGAGTATTGTCCTTTTTGCTTTGCTAAATTGAGCCTTAATGGTGGCCTTCATTTCAAAATATTACTTTGTATTTTAAAACGGTAATTCTACTTTAACCGACCCAAAGAACGAGACCGAATATATTTTATAATGATCGAATTTTAAGGGTGGGAGAGCCATGCTTCGGCACGAATGGGCCGGCTCGACCGGAGTGTTACCACGACCTCACAGAAAACCGACGTGAAACAACGCTTGCGTTGTGTGAGTGAGGTTACCGAAGGCTCAAAGGAAGGCTTCCCTTCCTAATATTCTCAATCCCCGATTCCTCAACAACCCTTAAATCTCTAGCCCCAAAAAGCCGGCAACGCACTTGTAACGCCGACGGTGATTTCTTATCATCAAGTGATCCGTCTACTCGTTTACCGGCTTATTCCATAAAAAAATCGACTCAAAATTACTTCACCGACAAATAAAGCTAATCTAGCCACTACTAAAACCAGACTATCCATTTATTAGTCATTTGCACTTTCGCTACATACCACGGAGCCTCGTTTTATTCAGGTCGCACTACTGAAAAGCGGAACATACAAATAACAGCAGGTAATGAAACCTTCTATTTACGTCAACGAGCTCAAAAAGGTATGAAGCGGTTGACATATATTATTACTGGAATACGCGGGAATATGTCAGTCATTGTGCAATTTGTGCAAATGTAAAGCAAAGCTGTTGGTGTTGTCGCAAATAAATGTATTATAATAATATTCTGTATTCAATAACAAACTAGCTACTTCCACGCGGTTTCCTCTACTCTGCTCGGCTCCTTTTAAAAATATCGATGATGTTATATATGTCTATTCCCTTTTTTAATAAATGGACTATATATACAAAAAAAAATATCATTCAAATTGGTTCAGTGGTTAAGGTGTAAAGAAAAGACTGAAACGTGGGTTCCTTTCGCATTTATATATGTTTTTCATTCACTGCTCTGCTCCTATTGGCCATAGCGTGATGTCATATACCTTATAGATTTCTTCGATAAATTCACTATCCAACACAAAAATTGTTATTCAAATCAGCACAGTGGTTTAGATGAAACGACAGAGTCGTCAGTTACTTTTGTACTTATATAATTTATCAACCATTGCTCGGCTTTTTTACTGCGAATTTGTTAATCAATTAAAACATTGTATTGACTGCATATTTGTATCATTGTATTGTACACTGATTGGTGTAACGAACCGAATTGTTAACATATTATAATTGTATGTTTCAGTTGTCATTCCATGTCGACACCGAGACAGAAATAATTGGCAAATTGTACAATAGGAAGGAATGGGTTAATTTAACATTCGGAGAAGCATTCTTGTTTTTTTTTGTTTACTGTATATAATTGGTACAATTGTATATACCATGTATGTTGCTATGTAAAATAATTATTAAGAGAATAAAATTTAACAATAAGTTTATACGGTTTTTTTATTTGTTTGGTCGATCTCTGGCTACTATCTAGCCTGATGGTATGCGTACAGAAAACAGACCATACACAAAACAAAAGACTACAAATAAAACAAAAAGTGGCAATAGACAAAATTTTGTTAAGTTTAATATACAGTATTGATTTTTTTTATATGTCAATATGTTTATTTTATACATATGTTATCTTATATATCATGTATATCTTATTTTTTCTGGGCCACCACGACGATGATAAAATAGTGTATAATTAGTGATTTCTATATAATACTAGTTATGATATGTAGTTATTTCTTTCATTGTGATATTGCCTGTATTTTGATTTATAAATATTATTACCTGGATAATATTTATTCCAAACCATAATCTGGTTAATCCCATATATGTTGCACCATAATTCTGTAACACAGGACTTTATCGGATTATGTGAGGTTTAGCATTCCATTGTAACTGAACTGTTGATTTTCAGTTAAATTATAAAGCAATGTAGAATATTTTTGCTAATAAATAAACCAGTACAGTGACTCATTTTGATCAAATCAATTAACAAGGATATTTTTCATTCATCATCATCAACAGCCTATAAGTGGCCACTGCTGACCAAAAGCCTCTTCTCACACGGCAAAGGTTTGAGCATTAATCACCACGCTTGCTCATGCGAGATCGCGATTTCAAACGTATAATTAGACATTATAAGCCCAGGTTTTGCTCACAATGTTTTAGTGTGTTTATGACAAAGCCTCATGTGTAGAAGAGGTATAGCAGTGGTGTAGTTCACTAGTAAACTGTTGATGAAAAACAAGCAACGGAGAACAGAGTATGACAACGATAGACAAAATTATATGATGAGCAGATATTAGAAGCTTCGTTTGATTGATAGTTCTTTCTTCAAAATGTGTCATTTCATCACTATAGAGAAAATGGCTAATCGTTAGTAAAATATGATCGTCTTTTGATTTATTACATCGATATTAGGTCAGACGATTATCCTCTGATATTAATTTCTGAATGAATTAAAGCAATTATAAAACTTTTGCAACAAGTTTGAAATCGAAAATTATCGTTAAATACATTTGTTGAAATAGTTTTTTATTTTATCAAATGTAATCGTGCAAAAATAAAACCTTTTCAAACTGAAAATAGTTATAAGAGATTTATTAATCTGTTGAATAAATCAAAGGGACTCTTGTACAAATCTCGTTTGTCATGAAAACTGACTGAAGTAGCGAACTATGACAGTTTAATTTCTGGCTTGAGGCTCCTGAAATACCCTTTGTTTGGATAAATTGATACAATATTGTTACGACCCTTCACTTGAACTGAAAGTTAATGCCCCTTTACGAGAATAAATATGACCCTGTCGTCCGTAAAGTATGAAGGATTGACGACTACGGGGCTACGGTGCTACGGCGTAGCCAACGAGATGACGTCATTGCTACGAGTGCTACGATGTTGAAATAGGTACCGTATTATAACTTGTGTTATTGAAAATACCTACTTAATCTACACTTAATATTGTTATAGAAAAGTGTTGTTAGTAACTAGAATAGTGGTGGTAGTTGTTAGTCTGTATGATTTTTGTATCGGGATATTTTTTTCATTTTTGTTAAATAAACGTTACCCCACATTAAAATGTTCGCTTGTGTCGTGGGTGCGTTTACAAAGAAACAAGTTCAAATACACATCACGCCCCGACCCAAAACAACGATTTGTGTGTCACACAAAGAGTTGCTCCGTGCAGGCTGTCGAACCCGCGACACGTTGCACGGCAGCCAGTTGCCCAGCCACAGCGCCAACCGTGCAGTCATTATATTCATATTCATGTGTAGTTAAAAGGTTGGAGACTGACACGGGCTACTTTTCTTTCTTTCACCACGTGGACGAAACCGTAAGTTTCAGCTAGTTTCTTATAAATACGAAATCAGGTATAAAACCCAGTGGAACGCATTGGTGGTTAGAAATATACCGATATACGATAGTACCCGGTGGGCAATTCATTTGTTCCTACAATGGCCGGTACGTGAGGGCTGTGTACGAGTTGTGATTTGTTGTATTCCTTTTATATACGAGGAGAAGTATTGTGTATTCTGCGAATAGAAATTGAATTCTAGAGAAGACATTAAATTATTGACCATTTTAAAATTGTAGGTATGTAGAATTTTATATTTTTATAGTGTTTTTTATCCATATGGAACAACTGAATAAGTAAGTTTAGATCGTGTCTTATTTTTTTTTAAAGATGATACCTTATCTATTAGTTACTCTTTAGTATCAGTATCAAATCAGTTCAGCCATTTCAGAAATTAGCTGGAACAAACAGACAGGTAGACAGCCAAACCAATAACCAGACAGATAGACAAAAAATGAAAAAAAAAATAGGCATTATGTAGTAAAAGCGACTATTTCAATATAATACCAGACCCTCCATTTTTATTTATTAGCCTAGACTAAACTAGATGTAAATATGTAGACCTTTTTTACATGATTTTCTTGACGATGAAATTGGCAATAATAATAAAAAAGTACCAAAATAAGCTATCCCTGTAGTAAAAACCTTTTTCAAGTCAAGTTTGAAAAGGAAACATTAAGATGTGACAAAACCAACAATTTAAAAGTCTCTCACAAAATGCTTTGTTACTTATTAGTTTTCTTCAATTGTTTTTGCACGTCATTAGCACTTGAATACAGCATCTCTGCTTACCCACTTAATGGCACTCTAAATTACTCTCGTATTCAAACATTTTTGCTTTGATCCGACAATTTTATGAAGACCGAAACATGTGGACTTTGGCAAGCAAGTCATCTGGACCCACTCCAAGAATCGTAAACTTTATGTGTTCTGTGAGGGTCCATCTGACCCACATAAACAGTACGGATTATACAAAGAATATATATCTATGTACCGGCAGGATTTGAATTGTAGTTCTGTGATTTTTCGAGTATATAGCGTAGACTTGATCATATTATATGAGTATTATAGTCCCAGTGTTTCTCGAGCTATTGAGGTGGTGAACAAACATGTGTTGAGCTGATTATTCAGTTTCTTTCTGAGTTTTGATTTTAACGCATAAATAATTTTTAGACATTGATAAAGTTTTTAACAATTAAAATAAAATTATAAGTGTATTATTAAATTATATGTATATTAAAATAAAATATATATTTTTGACAAAACAAACGTGGAGTAAGTAAGTAACGTGGAGTAAGTAACTAATTTTGAAATGTAGTGTAGAATTAATTATTATTTATTTTATTTATTATTTATTACTGAAATTATACCACGAGCTTACAGAAAACAACGCTTGCGATTTATTTCGTTGTTTGAGTGAGGTTCCGGATCTTTCTAATACCTGTTTCTCTTAAATTAGAAACGCCCAAAAGCCGGACGCACTTCTCACGCCTCTGGTGTTTCGGGTGTCCATGGGCGGCGGCGTATGCTTACCATCAGGAGATCCGTCGGCTTGTTTACAGACTTATAAAAAAAAACAAAGGAAGGAAAAATGCTACATAAAAACCCTTGTTAATTAGATACGATCAGAAATCGAAGATGTAAAAAAAAATCCAATGAGGATAATGGAAAATTCCACGAGCGCTCATTCCAAAAGATTCCAAGAAAACTCAAGATAGAAGGAGATTCTCAACAAATCGCTGCTTTCATAGTGAAAGATAACAATCATTTCTTTCAAGATTTTTGTCTCTCAAAGAACCTTTCAGGCGATTGGTGTCGACTAGACAATAAAAATTGAAATGGTACTCCTAGTGACCGACTTTAACTATTGGCAGAGATCCAAAGTCGTGGAAACTGTTACCAGCTACCAGTATTATTATCAAAAGCAATTCACTTGAGTGGATTTAAAGATCATCTTACTAATTTATTAAATATTTTCTTAGTATGGCTAAAAGAACTACTTAGTTGTTAACAGCTTTGTTCCTTAATTTAGATGGACATCAAAAGCTTAGAAGCGAGAGACACTTTCAGAATTACTGAAAGTATATGTTTTAAAAATTTGACTACATCTTCCAAAAGTAATGATGACTAGAGCTGGGATGCACGGAGATAGTACATTGGGACCAAAACAACAAAACTGAATAATAGTGTAATGCTTTCTAATTTGATAGAGTCTTTCTGAAACATCAGGATAATTTTGAATTTTTACGTTAATGAAACTTGGAAATGAAGCCTTGAAGACAAGCACATCAAAAAGGCGAAGAGAATATTTGTCGACGACTGAGATGTGGGGTAACATGTCTAACAAAACTAAATTACTTATACTTTGTACTACACATCAGACTAAAAATGTGTTCGTATCCTGATGAATTCTTACCAAAAGACCAGGAAGTATGAAAACCAAATATATCTCTATCAGTCACTATTCATCAAAAAGGTTTCAAGGACACATTGAATCTATTCTCTTCCTCACACCGTAACAGTTGCCCATAAATAATGTTCAGTAGTTGTAAACGAGTGCGTGTGATATAGTGCCGCGCGCATTTGTCAAGTGTCGCCGGAGCGTGCGTACAGAGGGCGCTTTATGCGTCTTCATAAAAAGGAATATACTGTGAAGTGAGCTGTTTATGGACAGTATGTAGATCGTAATATCGTAAATGTTGCGAAGTTTACCTTGAATGTGGTAATTTTATGGTTTACAGCTAAAATGACATGATTTAAATTAATTGTTCTTTTTATTGGTTCTTCATAACTGACAGGTAGCAGTGTGACTGCAGTTACTGATAATTATATGCACTTATTTAGCCGCAGTTTTGATAACTACTAATAATTATTTCATTCTCATTTGACACATGGAAAATAACATAATATTCTTTAGATTTACTTCTATCTGTCCTTCAGATGAGTAAACGTGAGAGTTATAATATAATAAGTTCCATAAAAATACTTCACTTAGAAAAAAGCGTCTCAAAAGATATTTAAGAGAAATTATGACGAGGTTTTCCTATCTCTTCGTTGTTCAATGTTCGTAACGTATCATAAACTGTATTTAGATAAGCGGCCTGTTAGGGGTTTCCTTATCCCAGAATGTTACCCAAAGGTGCCATAGAATAAGCACATAAAATAAGAGAGCCCCTGTTTTCTTCAGTTCCAATAAATAGACTTTTATAAATTGTTTAGCTACAGTATGAAGGTACTATTTCTATTGTGATATCTTTTGTCGATGTCTGCGTAATTGTGTGTTCTATAAATATCATTTTTAAGGAGAAACAGAGTGGAAACGAAAAAAAAAAATGTATTATACAATTTCATTATTACGTTTTTGGGCTGGTCTACTAGTAATATTATACATGACTTGATACTTTAGGTTTAGGTTTGTAAACGACTAGAGTATCCAAATAACTTATTTACTAGGTTAAGCTCGCGATTTCGTTCGTTTGGAAGTAACTTGATTCACTAAACTAGGTATTTGAGTGTTTTCTTGATCCTTGTCATAATTTTGGTGTGATTAAGTAACAAACTTCTTAGATGCTATTTCATTATAAAAAAAAGTAGAAAGATAACGTCCAGAAAATGTCAACTTGATATGTTTATCGCAATATTATACTTTTATCTCTTTTTGTAACTTTTATACAGAAACTCCATTTACTGAAAATGAGTGTACACCAACTTTCATTTGGCCAAGTCCTTTAAGAGCCGTTTAATCTCTTCCTGAAAAAATGTTCCTGAAAAATTATGTTACAAAAACAGTTTTATCTTTGTTTCGAAGTTCTGTCGTTTCATAAATCAAGTTTGCTGAAAAAAAGGATTGTTTTCGTCTGGGGTCCAATTAGTAGTACGCATTATGGGGGTCCAACACAAAGTTATGGTAATTGAGACCCTAATTGTCTTTCACTAAGAACTTTTTTGATACTTCCTTTAAATTTTAAATGTCTATCTATGATTGTATAATTCACTGATAGTTTTATAGATTTGTGTAAGATTTTTATTTTTGAAAATTTTTGTTTGCTTCGGAAATATTTGACTGAACATGTGATTGACTGAGGTGTATGTGACAAGTTAAACGTACCAAGATAAGCAAAATAACGCTTACTCTTGAAACTAATCTCAATGTCAATGCAATTTCAATCCAATAAAATCTCAATAATCATTCAATGTCAAAACTATACAATCCCAATCGTAGCTGTTAAAATAGCATTCAGAGTACGGAATATAAAGCCAAACTCAATACTATTTACTTCATTCAATATCCACGCAATAGGGTTGCAATGGGCGCTAGTGTTGCAACTCAAGAGTACGAAATTACACAATATCAATGTCTATCGATCGGAATTGTATTCAAGAGTATATCCCTAGGTCATAATAGTTGGTTTCGCTCTGATTTCTACTCGCCCAGATCACATAAAGCACTAGGTTTATGTGCTTATGGAAATAGGTCCCATTATACCTCTGCACGCCAGCCAATGGTGGTGTTACTACGTAAGCATAGAAACTAGCTAGACACACTATGTTTAAGAATAATATTATCATTGTTTATTTGATCTACCCCAAGGAATAATCTTTACAAATATTCTTACAGCCCACACACTTGAGACCAATGATGGTAATGAGGTTATGACAAAAAAAGGTCCACTTTCAAAAGATTTTTCTTTGGAACCTTAATTTACACAATGGCTACCCCAATTTAAACCTTTTCAGTGTTTATTTTGGTCATAAACTCCTCCACAACCGTTTTAGATGTATCGTTTTGTAAAATATCTCTGTGTTTAGTTTAAAAGGTTTATATTTATGCGATATTTGTGGGCCGCAGCATTTAAATGTAAAGAATATAAAGAGAATTCCTTTTTTTTTTAATTTCCTTAAAAAATCTTCAGTTGATCTTTCTGTTTATTTGCTAATCCATCCTATATAAAACAAACTGAAGTCACACTGGCAATGCAAGCGTACGTGTTATCAGTATGATCAAACCGGGCCCTTGATAGTCACCTGATTATAGAAATAGTCAAGTAACTTTCAAATTCCATAATTTAAAAAATATTTTAATTCCATTTCAAGCTAGTTTAACTTAAAAATGGTTGCCTTCGCAAACAATAACAATTTTACAAGACGTAGAGAAACTTCTAGAAATGTAAGTTCGAACAAAACTTAATGAATTTCAAACAGTTCTTATTGCATCGTTTCCAAACGTTCGTTTGTTTGTTTACGCGAAAACAAAGTAAGGGAAATACTTTCTTGTCCCAATGGTGTTGACAATTCGTAAACAGTTGTAGAAGAATACTAAATAAGATAAAAGAAGCGTTGTTCTCTCCTATTTGTCGAGTGGGATCAGGTTTTTAATCCTTTTGTTTTTAAAGACAATGGATAATGTATCCATTGTTTTTTAAAAGAATTGTAATCTTCTATTGGTAATAATTTTTTTTTATAATACTGTAGTCAGGGGTAAGAACATGCACCAGTTATTTCACTTATTTATTTCATTTCCACACAGGTAACATTATTATAGACTAAGCCCCACAAAACCGTTGTAATGGTTTGACTGTGGCGTCGTTGAATCTTTAAGTTTCTACATAATAATAATTTGCTATACCATCTTGCAATACAGTCATGTTTTTTATGGTATAAGCCAGTAAACGAGCAGATGGATCATCTGATGGTAAGCAATCGGCGCCGCCCACCCGCAATAGATATCCGAAACAACAGAAGCGTTACAAGTGTGTGGCCGGCCTTTCAATTAGGTGTTCAACGAATAGTTTTGAGAGTAAGCTGAATAACATAATTAATTTAAAAAAGTGTCACGACACTTATCATACAAAAATAATTTAAATTCACAATACTTTAACTTCTTTGAATTCAAATTTAAATTCCAACCTGCAAAGAAGCGAGACATTTTCTATTCCGTTTCCCAATAACTAAGCAACATCGTAACGTAACGGGTGGGAGCCATCATTAATTAAACTCATTACAAACTCCAAGTCAATTGAAACCTTCGGGTGTAAAGTAAAGTTTGTCAGTAAACGTTTAAAGAGCAGCGCTTCAACAACGGTTAATTGATTTTAAACTGACATCTGCAATTCGGGAATATTCTGAGTGGAGCTATTTTTAGACAGTGTTCTTTGTTATTCAATTTACGAAATCGTGAGATAACATTTTGTATCGTCTTTTAATCCCCAGAGGCGTAGATAGAGTGTATAACGTAACATCTACTTTTCACCAGTAATATGTTCTTTGTAACGTTAAATAAAAAAGAGGTAAACTGAATACTTTACACTGCCTATAGCATTTTTTTTATGGGAGAGAATCATCCAATTATTTCTCCCGCCTTGAGAAAGAAAGTGTCAGTCTCTTACTGACTAAACACCACCCCATTCCAAATTTTGCTCTTTGAGCCGGAGCCCCGGTAAACCCGCTAAGAAGTCCGCAGCTCCGGGTCGCCCGATCCGATCAACCCTTTTGGGCACTATCTGTGGTGGTGTGATGGCTCTTTAAAGCGCGCGCGGAATGTGACGCACCGTACGATCTGGTCTGGTTTTGGTTGTGTGGCGAGCCTACTACACAATTTTGAACTGAGTGGTATTGCAGGGAAATTTTCGTAAAACCTATAATTAATGTAACTGCTTGACTCCACATGTCAAACTTTAGATCCTTGCTCAACACTCTATTACTCGGTCAACGGTATTATTGTCAATAATACTCACAATAGTAAATGAACAAATGATTTCAGAAATATTACCAATATCAAGGATCTATACATACAAATAAATAAAATTGGAGTGTCTGTTTGTAATATTGAAATTACACACAAAACACTGATTTCTACTTCATTATTATTTTTTTTTATTTTGTCTGTTTGTTCCTGCTAATCTCTGAAACGGCTGGACCAATTTTGACAGGACTTTTAATGGCATGTAGCTGATGTACTAAGAACTTACTTATGCTTTTATTTCAGAAATTATATTTTACTTCATAGTTTAGTTACAAAGCCACTAAATCCACGCGAGCGAAGCCACGCGCATCAGCAAGTTACGGCATAAAATCTACAGTTACAGAAATAGCTCTCGATCGAAGGCTGTCATCTAAATATAGCGCAGCTAATCAGACGGGATCACAAGTGCTACTGACAATATATTTCATGTATTCTGTTACCGTACGTTTCATCGGAAAATCGATACCTACTAAAATTAGATTTTCTTTCGTTTATCCATTTCTGTTTATTTGGTACAAGTGTTTTGTGTGTTGTTTGTTTGTGTTGCCGGCCTTTTGGAGAATAGGAATTTAAGTTTGTTTAAGAATCGGGGAGTGGGAGGGAGGTGATATTGGGCCTCCGGTAACCTCAGTCACACAACGAAACACAATGCAAGCGTTGTTTCACGTCGGTTTTCTGTGAGATAAAAAGTATCTTATGACCTAAGTCAGCTCATATCTTCTTATCTCTGTATATAAAATTTCATCAAAATCCGTTTACTAGTTTCAGCGTAGTTGACGGAGAAACGTCTTAACTTACAAACTTTCGCATTAATAATATTAGTTGTTTAACCCTGGGTATCTTGAGGGTTAAGCTGGGGTTTGATTTGAAATAAAAGGAGGTAGATAGTGATTACCAAACTCTTTTTAATTCCGAATTACTATACCAACCTAATGATATAGTACTGACAGTTGATGTGATACCTGATACCAACCTTCCAATAGATTCTCAGGATACTTATACTATAGCCTGAGAATCTTAACACCGCGATTCAGAAAACGGACTCAAATAAAAAGCTCCATCTATTAGCTAAA
Source organism: Spodoptera frugiperda (assembly GCF_023101765.2). NCBI lineage: Eukaryota > Metazoa > Arthropoda > Insecta > Lepidoptera > Noctuidae > Spodoptera > Spodoptera frugiperda. Next base: position 8,467,903 of record NC_064219.1, on the reverse strand, counting down.
TTTGGAACTATGTTTTGACTGAATCGCGGGTTTTGACAGATTAGTTGCTATGCGGTTAAACATTCCGCCCACCAAGGACATTATGTGCAACATTATGTCCTTCTTAAGTTAAACACCAAAATATATAGATAAAAAACCCTTACAATGTGACTTACATAACTAACTTATAATGATAAAAACCCGAACTTAACATAAGAATGCTTAAAATGATAAAAAACCCGAACTTAACATAACAATACTTACAATGCTAAAAAACCAAAATTACAATTCTACAACAGTACTTAAAACTATCCTAACTTATGAATATCCCTAGGTAATAGGCAATACACACAGCTTGGATGTAAGAAGAATTGTAATTACTCATGTAAGATTGTCTAACCCCGAATGCTTTGCAACCACCCTGCCAAGAAGCCACCGACAGGTAGGTAAATTATTTTCTTTAATTACAAGATTAGAATGCTGCTGTCTACCGCCCACCCTGACGATATAAACGGAATTAAGGTAAGGTAAGCTCCTCTTTTCTTTTAGTTTTAAGTTTTTCCCGCACAGGTTCTTTTCCTAGTTTCTTCTTCAGGATTTCGTTCTCACTGAGGTGAGTATGCATCACCGTAATATTTGATATATTCTGAGAAGCAGATGCTACTGTACCCGATATAATCCATCCTAACGTGGTAGCTTGAGCTACTGTGCTGCCATCAAGCCCTTTTTTGAACCCGTTCTGCAAATTCTGGCTATATATTTCTGCCCCTAACAACATATCTATCTTATCTGGTTTGTGATATCTAGGATCCGCTAGTTCGATGTCACTGACTTGAGCCCAATCTAAATATGACGTTTCTCTACCCGGTAAATAAGATGTTATAGATTTGAGAACGTATGCTTTGACTACAAGTTCAACTGACGGATCTATCCTAGATTGGATTTTAACCTCAACAACCGAATTTAAGCCTAATTTGTTATGACCATTTATGCCAGTAGCTGAACCCTTAACTGCTTGTTTACGTAACCCTAAACTCTGCACAGTACGCTCCGTAATAAAAGACGCTTGTGAGCCTTGATCTAACAGTGCTCTGATCGTATACAAACCTCCGTTTTTGGATACAGCCCTCACTTGCGCTGTGGGTAGCAAGACTTGACTACTCACTCCACCTTTAGAGAAACAAGCTACGACATTGTTCTGAGATTCCACTCCGACTGTAGTTGAATATGCTTGCGTTGATAAATTTCCCTTAACACTAGCCGACTCCTGCTCACATTTAGGGTGCAGCAAAGAGTGGTGTCTACGCTTACATATTTGACACGATGCTGTACATTTACACAACCTAGCAGAGTGGTTGTATCCCAAACAATTAAAACATAAATTGTGATCCTGAACAAACTTACGTCGTACATCCACATCCTTATCAACAAATTGTTTGCAATTTCTTATTTTGTGCTCGCTACTGTTACACACCGGACATACCTTGGTTGTATTGGTCGCTGTGTGAAATACCCTTTCCTTACAAACAATGTTTTTACTTGACTTAGTACCTAAGAATTCAAGTGCCCTGTACCTTGCTGTTAAAAATTCTTTAAGCTGTTCAAATGTAGGCAGCTCATCTGAATCTACATTGCTAGTCACCTTCAGTTCCCAATCCTTTCTGCTATCAGGATCTAGTTTTGATGTTACAATGTGAACTATTATGATATCCCATGAAGTTACATCAATATCCAAATTAGTTAAAGCATTTAAACAATCAGATGTTGTATCCATTAATTCCTTTAAAGCACTAGCTGACTCTTGTACAATGTTTTTCTGACTAAGCAATCTTACTAAAATGCAATGAGATAAATATTTCCTATTGTTATACCTGGTCTCCAACTGAGCCCAGCACCTTTCATAGTTAGATTCCGAAGTTGGTATATGACGAAGGAGCTGTTCGGCTTCCCCAGTTAAATAACTTTTTAAGTAATGCAATTTTTGCACATTATCAATAGTGTTATTATTGTGGATTGCTGACACAAACAAATCGCGAAACGTGGGCCATTCAGTGTATTTCCCGGAAAAAGTTGGAATTGTTATTCTGGGTAACTTAATAGTCATGCTTTTACCCGGTGAACTATTATCTGAAGACCCTATAGCTGGAGAAACATCGCTTTTCTGTAATCTACATAATGCGGTTTTTAACTCGCATTTTAAATCTAAGTATAATTCTTCCGTGTTGAAATAGACCTCATTTACAATGTATGGTGAAGATGTTAACTGCTCATACTCAATATCTCTAATAATCTGTGTATGTGTTACAGTGAATTGTGCCCATAATTCTTCAATCATTTCTAATCTAGTTTCTAAATATTGTATAGTAATCCTATCTTTGGGCGATTTTTTAAAATTAATTTTCGCTCTTGACAATCTGACATGAATGTCATCTTGAAGTTTGACATGCGATTGCAAAGACATTTTTTAAGAAAAATTCTGTAACTAAAGAGGTTGAAATATTTCCGAAAAAGTATTTAATAAGTCAATGTAACAAATATTTTCTAAGTGTTTGAGAATTTGAAGAATTTTTACAAGTGTTTTGGAATTTTGGGGAATCTACTAAAAATCGGGCATAGGTTCCCCGTCTGAACAGAATTTTGCTTAAAACTAACTAAGTCTACATCTAAAATTACCTAAATTATTCTAAGTCCAAGATTTCTTGAAATTCTACAAGTCCAAGATTTTTTCAAAGTGAAACTCTTCTAGGTTTTAAAGTTCACTTTCGCTTGAATAAATTCACAGAGTACTCACGTTTTTCGCGCACTATCACTCACTTCCTTTCCTTACGACGTCGTCCGTCGTCTGCAGCTTGCTTGCTGCTGCTGATGAGTAGTAGCGCCGCTTCGATGCTCAGCTCAGCTCCTGGGATACCTCTTCCGATGATGTTCAGCTCCGGCTGCAGTACTTGCTTGTACTGCAGTGGCGCCCTCTGTCGGCGACACTGGGAGCACTTCAGTGGCAACCCACCACTGTTGTCCGTGCTGCAGATACCCCAAAAACTCTAAGAGCATCCGGCTCGAAGGACCATGTTTAACCCTGGGTATCTTGAGGGTTAAGCTGGGGTTTGATTTGAAATAAAAGGAGGTAGATAGTGATTACCAAACTCTTTTTAATTCCGAATTACTATACCAACCTAATGATATAGTACTGACAGTTGATGTGATACCTGATACCAACCTTCCAATAGATTCTCAGGATACTTATACTATAGCCTGAGAATCTTAACACCGCGATTCAGAAAACGGACTCAAATAAAAAGCTCCATCTATTAGCTAAATTTGGAACTATGTTTTGACTGAATCGCGGGTTTTGACAGATTAGTTGCTATGCGGTTAAACATTAGTAAGATTAGAAAATTGAAAAACTAGAAAATTTAATGGCAGTAACTCCACTCGTTTCTTTTTCTGAAAAATGTCTATTTAATCTGCAGCTGTAAAGTCCAAGTCAAAGCATTTATTTCAATTAATCCTTAATTAGGGACTTTTGAAACGTCAAATTTAATTGTCCGCCCTGTTCGTCAGTGAAGCTAGGAGCTCGTTCCAAATGGAGAAGAACGAGCAAGAAACTCCAATATATATATACTGAGATCTATGTAGTTTATATTGAAAATTCATATAGCACAATAACATAAAACATTAATTTAAAATAAAAACTTGAACAAGAAATTGTAATATATCGAACCACGCAACGCAATGTATTTTAAAAGAAAAACGGTAGACGTCATTATGTGGTATTGTGAAGAGGTCGTAAAATATATTTCATGGGGCAGAAAAAGAAAATAAAAGAGTTTCGGCCTGAGCTCGTGCATAACTTGTGGTGTTCCCACTCTGATTTATATCCTTATTCCGCAGAATATGTGGATTCCTTAATGGTATTTCCATTTGTACTGTACGAGTACGTATGGTCTCACTTTTTGTATTTGCTCGGTTTAAGAGTTATGCGTTCTAGAATATTTCTTAACAATTCATTTTATGCTTTTGTTACTCTTCATCTATGAAATTTTTCATATCTAAGCTATTGGTAGCGGCTTCACATGCGGTCTCAATAAACAGTGTCCTGACGATAATCTAACCCTGTTCCAAATTTCATTCCGATCCTTTCAGCCATTTTGACGTGATTGAGTAACAAACATACACCCAAACACAAACTTTTAAGTTAGAAGTAAGATGTGTAATTTCATCTTGTTCTTTCTTTGATCCTCTCTATTTGATAACAACATTTTTGCATGGAAAACTAAATTACTTATTAAATTAGGTAATTTAATTTTCTACGACGCGACGTCGCAAGATTTATACTTATACCTAGTATCTTGTATGTGGTTCAAAGAATCAGGTTTTAATCGAAATATTTAAAAATCCTTATCTGCATAGAATTTAAGTTTCTCAATTCAATATTTCGGCTTAAAATCTGGCTTAAAATGTAATCTCAACGAAACCAAGGATAGATGAATAATTAAATTTTAGTGAACATTTGAAGTTAGAATAGAATAATTTCATACAAAAAAGGGATTATGCAAAATTATTTTTTAAATCAACTAGATATAAGGTTTAATCTCGAGAGTCCGCTTAAGCTAAAAATAAATATTAATACTTTTAGATTGAATTTTAAAAACTTAAAATCTTCATAGACGCTTAATTTTCATTTGACATCCATTTCGATTGAATGCATTTTTAAAATAGGCCGGATTTTACTCTCCAGTTATTGTTTCACTATTATCCTACTACATACTATATTTTTTGATGAATTTAGCGGAGATATTCTCCTCGATACCGATAAAAGGCCTAATTCTGTGGATTTTGCCATAATTTCGGGGAGTAATTCTATTGGGCTTACCACAATTCATATTGCAGTTGCTGGTCTATTTTAGCCGTGTACACGTTATAATTTTAATTATGTAGATCTTATATTGTACCCAACTTGTTACTGTATACTCCACTGCAGCTAACCTAGTTTTCATAAACTTATATTTAACACTGAAATGCATTTTACTCGGCAACAGGAATATTTATCCAAACCCAGCAACTTGACAATGCATTAAAACTTAGTAAACTCCATTAAAATCGTTAGTTTATTCACTAAGTTGAGCAAATGTATGCTAACTTTTATGTTATGTAGATAGTTTTAACGAGTAGGTAGTTGTAGTGGCATTTGGTTCAGTGGTTTTAACATGGGCTGCTAGTCAAGTGGTCTCAGGTTAAAACGTTTGTTATTAAGTGCTTAAATGTATCTATAGAGGTTAAAAAGTTTCAAAGAAAAATTGTGCTATGAAGATGTGCTGCCGCCAAGTAGCTGTGTGATGAAGATGCGCAGCTCGAGCATGCGAGGGGTAAACCATCCATAGCACGCATCCATAGCACGTATCTTTCCATATCGAAACATATCTTAGTTGAATTCGTTTCCACCAGTGCCAAGCTATGTGCCAATGAATTTGATTGTTGGAATCTAATATCTAACGTAGCATAGGAAAAGTACCCGTATTCGGATAAAGAGTAGCTCATGTGTGAATGTTATTATATCTTTTATATGAAAATCAGGATCGAATACTACTGAACTTATACAAGTAGTCAAAACAAACCGTCCCATTTTTTGTCGGACGTTGAAAACGCCGGAATCAAACCAACAAACATTAAGTTCACATAAATCATTGCACGTCATCACCACTAGCTAGCCAGTCCTCTTATCTAATTAGAGAGGATCACTCGAGCTTTTTATCATGGGACATGTATTGAATAGGAAAAAAGACACAAATAAATAGAAAACAATATTCAGAAAATATAGGTTCATATACATGCACGTTTTTAAATATCTTCTTCGGGCTTCGGTGAAGTCTAAAATAAGAGAATAAAAAAGCAATGAATTAAAAAAATGTTCATTATATCCTAAGTGACTTGGCTGAGACATCTTGGATCCCGCAACGAAATAAATCGGAAAAAATTAAGTCAGGTAATATACCAAAAACCTTCTCTTAAGGCTGAAAAATACTGGCGAGAGAAGTCATTATGGCGGGAGAAGAGTTGATTACCCCTCTCAAATAAGAAAAACAGTCAAAAAATACTATGCTGAAAACCGCATCAAAATCGTATAAGGCAAACACGTGATATACACACATATACACATACATATACAGGTCCAATGAGATCCTTTTTAACTCGGTTAAAAATATGAAAACTTTAAATGTTGGAAAAAGAAAAACTGAATGAAACCGGTCTCTTTTCACCGCATCGCTGCTCGTTCGTAGTGAAACATTTTTTTTCTTTTGTGTCGTGAAAATCCTTGCGACCTAACCTTGCGGATGCTCATTGTGGCACATCCCGTGCAACGAAGTCATCTACACATACTCGTACTCCAAGATACCAAACAATTGGGAGTAATAATGTGAAAGTTTGTATCTAAACAAACTGCACAACCTTCTTTTTTATATTTATTTTGCGAATAAGTTACAATGTAACTCTTTTACACGTCAATCTCTTAAATAACTTAATAATGAAATTTTCAACATATGGCTTTTGTAAGTTGATTGATTTAATAAATGCTGACCTTGAATGTCGATCAAACATTAGACCAACGTTTTTGGTTTTTACGATCACCTGATGGTAAGCAAGGCAACGTTTAGGCGTTTTTGCCATACCTATTATTGGAAGCAAGTATAACAGCTCACGCATAGGACCCATTTAGTATTAGCATTTAATATTTTAGTTTTAAGTAAAAATTCCGTGGTGCTTGGCGACTGGGCTTCTCCCAGTTGTGCAGTCTCTTTTGTGCCTTAAGGCTTAAGTCATCCTGTCTCCTGCATAAAATTCACCGAGGGAAGTGGAAACTATCGTTTTCTTTTCTTCTCCTCTAATAACATCTTCTGATTTGTTTCGTTGCGGGATCCAAGACAGTCATTCATTTCCCTGGGACGCGCCGGACTTCAGTGTTCCGGTGTTTTCATGTTTGTATCTACTGTAGATCCTGGCTTACAGGAGTTGCAGCGGTATAGCGGAGGTTGTGGCGGGCTTGATGGTAAGCAATCGCAGAGGCTTTACTAGTGCGTTACTGGCCTATTGGGGGTTAGGAATTTAAGGGTTGTTGGGGAATCGGGGAAAATACAACGCAAGCGTTGTTTCACGTCGGTTTCCTGTGAGACCTTGGTGTAACTCCATCTGAGCTGGCCCATTCGTGCCGAAGCATGGCTCACCCACACTTAATCGTTCTTACCTTAACATTATTGTTTACACAAATTATGTTTTACAACTCATATACATTTTAGAATCACTAGAAACCACTACGAAAGGTCGGTTGTGAAAATATCCTAACTCAATATTATCGCATAGTATCAAACTTTACTCAAACAGTTCAGTAAATCCTATAATACAGTGAAGAATTGCCCATAAACTTCAAAACAAAACAAATGTATTGTGTCTGGTAAAGTTTCGACAGTAAACTAGGTTGAATGGATGACAGATACAGTAAAACTTAGTAGTAAATACTTACTGTACTGGCCATTGAACTAAAGGATATTTTTATTGACCTTGAAATTTTCGACCTGTAAAGAAATGTATTGAAGCAAACACGTGTTGTGAATTAATTAAAGGCACAATTGTAACAGATCTCCAGATTTATTTAATGTCCAAGGTGAATTTGCAATGTGTTTATTTTAATATCCTAATGACAAATGGTGGGTCTATTGGGGCTCCGGCTCGAAAAGCAGGAGTAGGAACGGTGCAGTTTTTAGTCAGTGTCTGTTATCTGACACTTCCTCTCGCCTCGCCTAAGCCGGGAGAAGTCATTGGATGATTTACCCCTCAAAAAAGCGAAAATTTTTTGCTATATTTCGCTGTATCTTGTGGTTAATGGCGTAAAAAGAAATGTGCAGTTATTTTAAGATAATGTTAAACAAATTCATCAGAAGACATGTAAAGCTACTATTAGCATGAAAAGCCTCTATATCCATCAATACGTTTGTATGTGTTCGCTAACAAATGTTTACCTTCGTAAACTCGACCGTCCGAGGTAACAGATCCTGTGCGTCCCTAGAGATTGGCCTTTCCATGTCTCCTTTATTGAAAGACAGAATAGTCTTTTGTTTTCCTAACTTTGGGTAATCCTGGTACTGTAGACAATATGTTTGATAGTTTGTGTATCATAATATGTATACCGATTATGGTTGCTGAGTATAAGGTCTCATTAGTTATTTTTGTTCGTAGAGTAAATACCAATTTTGAATAGTTATTTACTTACTGAAAACGTAAATTATGTTTAGGTATTTACTAGAAAAACATTTTGAAAATGTTTTTCAACATTTTATTTATTTTCAGATCTGAATTTCTTACTTAAGATACACAATATAAATAGATTACATATCAACAAGTAAGCAAGAAATTGGGCATTAAGAGTAAATTATCATTAATTCGTCTTATGGTAGGTACATTAATTTAAGTGTGGGAGAGCCATGTTTTGGCACGAATGGGCCGGCTCGACCGGAGTGATACCACGGCCTCACCGAAAACCGACGTGAAACAACGCTTAGTTAGTTAATTGGAGCTAGCCAATCGGAGCGCGGAATATCATCGTGTCCATCGCGTTAACGTAAAACAAACCTACACTACGCCTTCAGAACAATAAATGGTTCTGTCACATATAATTTAACTGTAATATATAAGCTATGACGTCACAGTTAAGTGTCGCTCGTCGCGTTCCGTGGGCGTCGCGAGACATTTACATATTCACTCACATTCTTACCGGTGGAGATATGTACGGAGACGTGTGAAGCTGTGAGATACGGCGGCTTGCCTCTCACTTCGGAGGTTTGATGGTCTTGCATTTTCCTTATCTACCACAGCCTTACAGAAAAGCGGCTTGAATAAACGCTTGCGTTGTGTTTCGCAGTGATTCGGTTACCGGAGGCCGAATCCTCCTCTCTCCATTATCAATCCTCAAACCCCCTAATCACTAAAATACTGGTAACCTTTTTAGTTGTTGCAAGTGTCCATGAGGGATGCCTATTGCTTACCATCAGGTGATTAGTCTCTTCATTTACCGCCCTATAAAAAAAATATTTAAGTATAATACTATTTATTTATTTTTTGTCCCTCTGAATTGGATCGACTAGGTACATTACTACGTTTTGTACATGAAGTTTCAAAGATAAAACAAATCTTTAAGAAAAATCTTAAGAGCCAACATTTTTTCCGTCTTTCCTTTGCTTACTGAAACATGTTGTTTAGTATTGTTTCCACACATTGACGTTGTGTGTACCGACTGTATTATGACGTCATCGGTATGTTTGTCACGTGTACAGTACGCTACGCCAGATTATCTGTACTTAACATAATAATATTGTTTGTTTGCCTATACGTACGTAGATATAGGATAATAATTTTTTGAACACATTATAATATGTTTTTTTGTTTCATTTACCTGTTCTTTTTTTTTGAGGGGTGAAAATCATCCAATGGTTTCTCCCTTGGGCGAGACGGGAGGGAGTGTCAGACTCTGAATGACCAAAAACCACCCCGTTTCTACTCCTGCTGTTCGAGCCGGAGCCCCGGTAAACCCGCTAGGTAGTCCGCAGCTCCGGATCAGGCATCTGCCCTACTGGGCTCCATCTATGGTGGTCTGATGGCTCTTTGAGGCGTGCGCGGAACGCGACACGCCACACGCACGGGTTCATTTACCCGCTTGGAAGTACCATATCTCTTTTGGATCACCATAGTATTTGTTTCAGTTATATAATCGCGTTTTGATCCCTCATCCCATACCCATATGCTTACCCTGAGTCCATATTGAAGTTTGATGATATAGTCAAGTGACCTGATAACAAAAAGGTCCTCCTCAGCTGTATTTGTTTTTTTTTTGGAATTGTATTCTTTTGTCAACCATTTGAATGAAATAGTACTCGTAGCTTTGTATTTTCTTCTTAAGAATTCTTTTGTTTTTTTCCGGATGTAAGAAAAGTTATTTACGTTTATACAATGGTGAATTCGATTCATTAACTAGTAGATATCCTTTCAATGTTTCTATATTTTTTCCAGATTTTAAAGGAGTTTTAGTACGAGTTTGTTTTACGTTTGACGAGATCGAAACAAGATAACGTTCGGTTTTCTGATTGGTTGGTTCATTCGTGCCGGCCAATCAGAGCTTTCATTCAACGTAAAGCAAACTCATTATTATATGATTTCTTGTAACAATCGATGTTCGATCTAAGTGTAACAAACAGTTAAATCATATAAATACAAATAAATCGTAAAAGAGCTATTAAGAGCTAAAGTTACAGTATATCTATCTCAGATATTTAAAGCCTCATTCCCAACGTTTCCCCGTCAAATTTTTTATAATAACTGTCGTGACACATACTAAATTAACTAAAAATCACGGTTTACTCACTTACATTAATAGAGAATAGCTCTACTAGTTTTGAGTCACAGAGGGACTCTTCATCATGAGCAGCGTGCGCAGACGCGGACATCACGTTTTCTCCATTAAATATACATGTGAGTAAACCGTAATTTTTAGTTAAGACATCAATATAGCTTTATACTATTTACTTAGCATAAAAAATATACGATATCTAAATAGAACAATTTTATTAGCAGATGTGAAAACAAAAAAAAAATATTTCAATTCACGAAACCTATTATACATTCCCTGAAGCGATTTATTTCTCTTGTCTCAAACAAGGGCCCTTGAGAACAGACGGTTACAATCACTTACAAATTGAATTGACCTGAAATACAAGGAGAAATTTTCTTTCAGATTTTTTTGTTCTGAATGAGATGATTTGTAATAGAACCGTCTTTTTAGTGATGTTGCGTGGGTGTGACGCGGGTCAATGACCGTCTTTGCCTATACTGATGTTGGATTGAGAAGGAAATAGGTAGTGAATAGAATTTAGTAAAAATCCGCTCTAATATCAAAATACTTTTTGGCTTATATGCATATATGGAGTTGTTTATAAATACAAATGTTCATTATTATATTATCGGCTTACTCACGTTGGCGGCACACTACACGGCGATTATTGCACTGATACTGGCAATCGCCGCATCGCGTGTCGCAGAATGCTGCTCATTAATATGAGTCTCTAGCATGGTTTGAAATTAGACGAGTTCCTCCTCAAACAGTTACGTGATAAGCCGATAACATAATCAAATAAGTTATAATAAAAATAACACAAATATTATGTGAGATTATTGTGTCTAAAAATATTATTATTAGAGAACAATAATTACAAATACACCTTAAACCATCCGAATTAGACAATTCTCAGCTCGGCGTCGGTCTGTCTGTCAGGTTAGTCAGCCAGCCGGTCATAAAAACGTAATAATTTATATTGGACCATAAAACAGTCACTACGTAGAATCTACCTTCTAAAATTGTACCTCTATTCCTGAAATACATCTGGAATAGAGGCACCAAATTGTTCTCTGAGAATTGTAAGGTATTTTACCTTAAGCCTTAAGCTGACTTTACTAGAGTTACGCAACAGAACATAACAGCGTCGACGCTTACATACGTCTTAGACCACCTAATACGATAGAGCTTAGTACTACGTGCTACGAACTACTACGCCGTGATTTGCTACGTAATGGCTACGACGGCTACGGTGGCTACGAATTCATTCATGTGTACAAAATGTTTACAAATTATATGTTCAATGATATATTTTCTTCAAAGAAGTAGAATGTTATTTCGTGTATGACTGCTGACTAAAGCACCTCTTCTCGCTCATAGAAGATTTGCACAATAATCACCGCACTCGCTACATGCAGGTTGGTGATTTCAGACTAACGTATATAATTAGAAATTATAAGCCCCGATTTCCTCACGATGTTTACTTTCATCGTTTGTCAGTACGTTTAAATAATCTTAGAAAGTACATATATCTCGGAAAAAGTCATATTGGTACTTGTCGTTGGCGAGTTTCAAACCCGCTCATGCATGAGAAGAAGGCGTCTTAAGTCTCCAGGCAACATGAAGTTAGCTATATAATTCAGTCATTTCAAAAACATCAAACTGATATTTATTAATAAAACGGTGAGTTCACTGGTCCAATTGAGTTTTCTTACCCTTTTCCTTTACCAGAATCAATTACAAGATAACTAGAAATCAAATAAGGTAAATAAGTACGTTTAGTAAACTGAGCTCTAGTTACGAACAAAAAACATTTTATCTCAAGTGCTCAGTTAAACAGATTATTTAATCTGAATATCAAATTCGGTATAATCGAGAAAACTAGACTAGAGTAGTTGAAAACAGGGATCGAGTCACAAGCGATTATCTAGTGAACACGAAAGCAGAATTTTAATTAGTGAGACAGAAAAACGAGCTGCAATTGTGCCATTAATTCAGTGAGAAACGAATTATGTGATAGTGCTTTCTAATTTACTGTAAGCTGTTATGACTTTAATCTATATGAGAAAATGTTTATTAGCAGAATGATATATAAGGAGCTTTAAAAGTATATGCCACGGCTTTATAAATATTATGGTGGTAGTGTTGTGTCTGAAGATTACAAAAGTGAAGAAATTTCGTACCTCAGATCAATTAATGCATACCGGAATATGTTATAATTTTTTTATTAAAAGAAAAATAAATGTAACCCTACACTAGGGTTTACTTCTGCGTCGTGGGTGCGTTTCCACATATACATGACACCCAGACCCGGAACAACAATTTGTGAATCACACAAAGAGTTGCTCCGTCCGAATATATGTATGTATATGCTCGCAATTTATGACAACGACGCGATGCGATGTACTAATTTCCCTACGTCAGGGTAATAACAAAAGCAACGCTACTTTACGTCGAAATAATTTCACTCACATTCATCCAACTGTTCCAGATTTTTTGCTGTTGGTCAGGTTTCTCATTAAAAATTCATAGAATTGCTTTTAGTGGAAAAGTAATTTGTATTTTTAAAGTAAAATGAAGACTTCAGCTACCTAATTCATTCCTGAAGCGTGGTTTCTTCGCTCTCTAGACTGTAGCTTTCATTTCCTTTAATAAATTATAAGTTAATTTTAATTATGTATCTTTTTTCATGGTCTGAACTTTTCCACGAAAACGAATATTCTTTTATAATGTAGATAGCAGAAAACTGAGCATTTACAAGATGCTTTCTAACAATATTTTAATACGGGTGCTTCTGATTATTTGTTTTTTTAAATCAGCGCTGTTTGAGGATGTTTTTGTTATATTTCCTTTGTACTCGTATAGGCTGATGTTGCATGAATAACACGAAAACAAAAACTATTAAAATTATAAAAAAATAACTGTATGAGCTGTTTGTTCCGCTTAAATCCGCTCTTCTTCTTCTCAATCGTACACTCTTGGCAGAGTGGTCGTGGTTGCATTGATGATATTAGGAGGTTACGTCGTCGGTCTTCTCAGCATCAATTGCCTTCCTGGCAATGGTTTTCCATTTCTGGCGGTTCATTGCGTTGCGAGAACATTCAGCCATTGAGTTTTGCGTGATTTTCTTTATACTGTCCGTCCATCGGGTTGGTGATCGACCTCTGGGTCTCCTGCCTTCCACGCGGCCCTGAACCACCAGCCTCTCGATCGAGCGCTCGTTTCTAGTGATGTGGCCAAAGAACTTCAGTATTCGCAGTTGGACAGTTGACGAAAGCCGTTCCTTGACCTTGAGCTCCTTGAGGATGGAGTTGTTTGTGCGGAAAGCGGTCCAAGGGATATTCAGCATACGCCTCCAGCACCACATCTCCAAAGCGTCGATTTTCCGGCGGTCCTGTATACGCAGGGACCAAGTTTCAGCTCCATATAGAAAAATTGGAAAGACAAGACATTTCATAAGTCGAACCTTTGTATTTTTGGTTATCCTCCTATCTTTCCAAATTTTGTTGAGCTTCTCAACCGCAGATCGAGTAATAGCGCATCTTCGCTTGATTTCTTGTTCGCAGCCGCCTAAGTTGGATATGTTGGATCCGAGGTATATATAGTTTTGTACAACATCACAGTTGGCAATACTGGAAATGTCCATTTGATTTTGTCCAGCTCGATCCACAATCATCATTTTGGTCTTGTCCCTGTTGATGGCTAAGCCAAATTCAAGACTTTTGACTTCCAACCGCGACAACAAGTCCTCAATATCTTCTTTTGACTGTGCAAGAAGAGTAGTGTCATCAGCATATCGCAAGTTATTTATCAGCCGACCTCCAATAGACACGCCTTTTTCCCAGTCTTCCAGAACAATTCGCATTATGTATTCAGTGTATATATTGAATAACAGTGGCGACAAAATACACCCCTGTCGGACGCCAGCTTCAGTCTGAAAATTTTCTGAGTCGACTTCATCTATCCGAATAGCCGCTGTACCATCTACGTATAGTCTCTGTACAAGGTATATTAGATGTTGAGGTACTCCCATAACTCTTAGCACCAGCCATAGTTTGTTCCATTTAACTGTATCGAAAGCCTTTCGGAAATCAACGAAACAGATATATAGGGGGATACTAAATCCGCTCACAAAAGCCTAATTATTTAGACCTTACAGTTTTGTTAAGTAGCCTCAAGATCTTAATACAAACAACTACTAGATATTTATTTCTAAAACTAGAAATAGTTATTATATAAGCTGATGGAGGATCCCGATCTAAAATTGGATCGTGTCATCTCATATCCAGGTCAGTATTTCCACCTTGCTGATCAATAAGTCTAGCGACGCGACGCCACTACAGTTCTAGAATATTTGATAGTTCTCATTATTGTGGTATTGAGATGCATTCATAAGATATTATATGTTTATTGATGAAGTGAAAGAGGTGTGAAAGAATCGTAGCAATTGACGTTCCATTTCTTCTGCCTACCCCCATTGGTGACAGGTCTGAGGCTATGTACCTATGTATGTATTTACTGTTTATGTACAAATCTGATGATGGTATTTAATTTTGTATTATAGGTATTCATAAGATAAATCTTAAAACATTGTTTCCTCGATGAAGTTGACAGGTCGATTTGAATATTACTATTTTTTTTGGATAAAATATTAAATAATATGTCTGTTCTGAGAATTTAATTACAAATGAACTTTAAAACATGGATGATATTATGGAAATTGAATGTTAATATTTCTATGCCGAGCCAAAAACAAATAGGTGACTAATTCTAAAGTGCTCTGATTCATAAATGGAAACTCAAATAAAAAAAAACATTGAACAAAGTTGAATAGAACACCATGAAGTAGTTCAATTTTGAATTCAAATTCTAAAGTTAGTTTATTAAAGATCAGTTTGTATTGTAGTGATTTTTAGTGTTTGCCGTCAAAGTGTTTTATTCAAACAGTTGACTGTGCCGAGAGCTCGCCCCGGCCCTTGAATATTTATCCCCCACTCGAATTGGTGAATTGGTAAAACGTTTCAAACGATTTCCTAGTATTGATGGATGTCGGAAATAGTCAAGTTTCGAGTGAAATACTTTGAGTGCCTATTGCTTAGACTTAAACAAACAAATCAAATACAATTTTATACTAGTAAAAGTGTGCATGTATGTTGCATCTATACACATGTCACCCAGACCCGAAACATAAATTTGTGGATCACACAAAGAGTTGCTCCGTGCGGGAATCGAATCTGCTACACGTTGCATGGCAGCCTCTTGCCCAGCCACCAGTTTTGGGTGAACTTACATGTTTGTAAACACACCCTCGACACAGGAGACAATCCTAGTGAGGGCGACATCTTTTTTTAATCTATTTGTGCAATGCAATGAGATAAAACTGGCACATATATACATACAGCATATACCACACAACATGTACCCTCGTCATGGAAGCTACAGCCGCTTTATTTATGGTATAATTGAGCAGACAGCCCGCCATTGTGTGACTAACAGATTCAATAGTGGAAATAAATTGGAGTTTCCACACTTGATAAATGTAATTAGCTTTGCTGGCCGGCAATAAAGATAGATGTATAAATACTTAATGTGGACTTAATTCTGCTGTGGTTAGGGTTCATTATGGTTTGTTGTCCATTATACAGCTAGTTTTGGTTATCAAGTGAGTTCAAAAAGAGATTTTGTTAACTAAGTCTTGTCCTCTAGGGTGACTGAAGAGTTGAGATTAGGTTAAGAGTATTTCCGAAATCTGTGTATTTATAATACACACGAAGGCTTCAATTTGGCTGACGTTATAGAAAGAAAGAAGGAAAGAAAAACTGCTTATTATGCCACAACACACAGGTACACAATAAAATTAAATGAGAGATGCGTTGCAGCGCAAGGACCGGTGCTCAGCTTAATGTCAATGCCCGGCCATGAAGTCTCGATTCCGCGACGCTGATTTTCAGTACCAGCCCGTATGATCATCTGCTTGTGTGCGTGCATTGTAAGGAATTCCTAACATAACCAGTCACTAATAGGCTGTTGTATTCCTTCACCGTTTGTCAGTGGTGTCTAAATAATCTTAGAAAGTACATATAACTTGGAAAAAGTCACATTGGTACTTGCAGTTGGTAGGTTTCGAACCCTCATGCATGAGAAGCGTCTTAAATCTGTAGGCCACCACAATATCATAAGTTTTTACTAAGTTCCTAACATTTTGTATGTGATATACTAAGTTCTTAACATTTACAGCTTCGAAATACATATAACAATTTCATATTTCACCTGTATTCAGGTCAAGAGGTGTCCTAGATGTTACGTACTTTGATGGAGAGCCTTATAAGGAGCCTTTGTGATGTAGTTAATTATAGCGTGCATGTTTACGTACGTAGTTGATGGGCCTAAACTAACATGCTTTGGGTGCCACGTGTAACCTGTACCTACTTTATGGTGCAATGACGTTGATATGCCTAGAGGTATGTACTAGGGAGATAGGGGGTAAAGATTCATGCTAATGATAGTTGGAGTAATGCTAGAGATTTGATCATCTGATGTAGGTAATAAGGTCTTGATTTCTGTAACATATCGAGAAGTGAGAAATATATAATGAGGATTTTTTTATTTTTCTGATCAGAACGGTGAAGGAAGACGTCGTGAGGAAATCCAAGCTTATAATTTCTAATTATAAGTTTGAAATCGTCACTTTGCATTGAGCAAGCTTGGTGCTTAATGCTCAAACCTTTTCTGTGTGAGAAGAGGCTTTTGGTTAGCAGTTGCCATTTATAGGATGTTGCTGATAATCCGGATGATTTTTTTAATAAATGAAAACTTGTGAGTTGGTATATTTTTTTAAACATACAAGTTCAATACACATACATAACACCCAGACCCGGAACAACAATTTGTAGATCACACAATAGGAGGCGAATTTTCAGATTTATTCTGACCAAACGATGTTCTTAACTGTAGCAAGTCATCATCACGTCAGCACTACTCCACTGTGAGGTCTCGACAATGAATCAAACCGTGAGTCGCAGTTTGCGGGCGCGAGTGTCGGCTCGAGGTCGCGTCACAACAAATGTGATATTTATTCACAAACACCGCTGCGCTGGAACTTACTTCTATTATTTATTGCTTAAATACGTGTGTAGGAGTGTGGATTTATTTACTTGGTTAAAATTTGTTACTAATGTAGAGATTGAAAATTTGTTCAATCTTCATATATTATACATCTAGTTTTTATTTGAGGAAGGAAAGTTATTCAACGACTTCTTCCACCTTGGGCGAGGCGAGAGAGTGTCAGACTTTTAGTTACTGACTAAAAATCACCCTGTTTCTATTCCTGCTTTTCGGCCGGTAAACGGTAGTGTCAGTAACCGTTACGTGCCGCAATATGTATGGTTGTACCATATACACATTTAAAATCTCGGTATTTGACTACGAACTCCCATTTACAAATAGTGATAAATGATAAAAGACATTTATTTTTTGCAAATAGGTTACAATGTAACTCTTTTACACGTCAATCTTTCAAATAACTAGATGAGTCCGGCATTTCCTATCGGACTACTCTTAGAAGAAAAGTGAAACTATACCTAATGCTTTTCTTATAAAAAACTTATAGAATTCGAATTCAGTCGCAAATTCTTGAATCTCAAAACTAGAGCTATTTGATAACTGCAAAATTGAAACACTAATACATTGTCAGGCTAGATAATTGTACTCGGGATCATATACTTAATAGTTGTACTAGCGGCCACTCGACCAACGAAGTAAACAGTTTAAATAACAATTTTCCTGTTTTTCCCTTTTTGTGTAACGGCAATAAACATAATTTATCATCTCTTTATTGGGAACGAGGGATGGACAGACATATTGACAGAAAAATTGCGGTAACCAATTTGATGCTTCCTTGGGGTTCGATAAATGCTTATTATTTTTGTTATTTTTCAGTCGGTTTACCAGTCGTATTAGAACCGAATGGTTTGGTAGGTGATGACGGTAAGAGACCAAATGGCATATCATTTGGTCTCGTTGCTGCTTTTGAAGACGGGCGGGCTTCTCTTCTGGAATGCAACGTGTATAGACCCTTGTGCCATCTCATCTTTTACTCGCTGGTGCGGCCGCTTCACTAGCAGAGACCCTCAGACGGCGTAAATATTCCATTCTAGTTGGTAACTACCTACTGTTTGGTACCTTTTGGGGTCGAAACACTTGGGCCATGAAATCCCATTGCGCATTCTGTTTTTAAAGAAATTCCTGGAAGGCCTATCGACTCTACACGTGACCAAAAGGTTGGCTATTTCTTAGGTTAGAAAATAAGCATTGCCATTCAACGTGGCAATGCGGCCTGTTTTCTTGGAACGTTCCCCAGTGACAGTGATGCGGATGAAGACGAGACGCCTAATGGATGGCATTTTTTTCTGTTTTAAAGTTTAGTTTAGGATGTACATATTTATTATTTAAGTAAGTATTATGTTTAATTTAATTTTATATTATAACAAATGTAATAAACCTTTATAATATCAGAAAAAAAAGTATAGGAATTTACTAAGGTGGCTTTACCGCTAAGTAAATATTTACCAGGTAACCTTTGGGTGTATCGACCGCTGATTAATTTTATACTATGTAGTGTGGTCATTGCCTAAAAAACTCAACTCACTCAAACCACGAGATACATCATTATCCATAAAATCCACGATAAAACTCTACTAATGTATTTGTATAGCTATTGAACATTTGAATCTATGTACTTCAGCCCTTTGATAAAACCAATATCCTGCTTCCTCTTGCAAATTTGTTCGGACATAGCATCAGACGGCTTTTGTGGGCTCATTCATCCGTATTTCGGATGAATTCTCTGCAACCCTGCAGGATATGTGATTCAAAGTGTAGGGAGCATAATGCAGCCACACAATATTGTTATTCGTCGAGGTATCCTGAGGTCTGACGAATAATTCAGTAGACTGTGAATTGTAGCAACGAATAATTCAATATAATGGTTTATTTGTGTATAAATTTTTATTATGTTGTAGTATTTTAAATGATGTAAGTTTTTTTTTCTAACTCATAAAAGAATCTAGAAAAATATGGTAAACATCCCGTTTTAAGTTCCAATTCTAGTATTTTAAATGAGTTCAGGACAAGTAAAGCATATTAATTAAGTAATCAGTCAGTTGGTGTGGTGGCTGGGCAACTGGCTGCCATACAACGTGTAGCAGGTTTCGATTCTGACAAACTGTTGTTTCTGGGTGTTATGTGTAAGTGAATTTGTATGTTTGTAGCTGCGAGTACATTTATAGAGAAAAGCTTTACTAGTTTCACAGTCACAGAGCGACTCTGCATCATAAGCAGTGTGCGCGGACGTAGAAATGTCGCACAGCCTACTTGAGTAGGCTCAAACTAGTAGAACTTTTCTCCATGAATGTATGTGAGTAAACCGCGATTTTTAGTATGACTCATGATAGTTATTATAAAAATATTTTCTATAATTACTGTAAAAATAAATGTTATGGCATTCATATTATTAGACATGTTTAAACACATAAATTATACAATCACTAGGTACTTCCAACATTATTCAGTTTCTACAAACACGGTCCAAAAGTTTCTATACTCGAATATAACTGTTCTATGACAACTTAAATTTATAGCAACCATTCCGATTCAGTTCATTTTAGACTATTTAGTAACAGAAAATGTATTTGGTTGAAAGCCAGTTGAACAATGAGCTATTTTAAACTTTATTTATACTTTGTTAGGATCTAAATTCGTCAAATGATGTAATTTCGTATTTAGCTAATCTAGTTTTGGATATGAATTTTAATATGAGGTCGAGAGTAAATACTAAATTTAGATTTCATGTCAGGTACAGGATGTCATATTAAAATGTTTGACTTGGATATGTTTATCTACAAAAATTAATTACGCCAAGTTGTGTCCTGTATTTACCTATACGCGTAAAAGTACTCTACGTCATTTATAATATACGTCTGGTAGATTATTTTAAAACATTAGATGCGTATTTTTAGTTCTTAACAGTGACATATGTATAACGTCCCCTAAGAAAAGGAGGATCCTCCGACCAGGCGAGGTGATCATAACTAGCGGGTTTTCTGCTCAACTGTTGTTCGTTGGGATTTTCTATCCTTGTTTATTCGCATGTGCAAGTCATCCGTTGATTTGCTCGTCGATAGTATATGTGCGACTTCTGTCATCTGTCAGCTGTCAGGTGTCACCACATCTTTATATATATAATTCTTCTGTACGTGTGTATGTCACTGAACTCCTCTTAAACGACTAGACGGATTTTGATGAAACTTTTTGTGTGTGTTCAAGAGGATCTGAGAATGGTTTAGATTCACAATTTTGTCCGCTGGACAATGTTTTTTTTATTAATTTTTAATTTATTAGTAGTTGTTGATTTTGGAATGTTTTACATTGGATCCGACGGACGGCGCTACCATCGCAGTGTCAAATATGAATGACGTTAGATATTGTCATAACATTTGAATAATAATTTTCATCAAAAAGGTCCAGAATGTTTTAGCTTATTAAAAAAAGAATAAAATTTTCAAATTAACGTGTAGACAGGACAACGTCTGTCGGGTCCGCTAGTAGGTATATAAAATAACTTTGTTTGTTAGTTCTTTACTTCCATCTAATCTATTAAGTTCCAACACAATACTAAACTTTAGTATTTGTATGGCTTGTAAAGTGAAGCAATTTTATTAAAAGTTTGTAGACAAGACATGAAGAGAAAACTTCTACTATGTGGAACTAAGACTGGGATCGTCATAACATAGTCTGGCTCCTCGTATTAGTAGAAGTAAAATTTCAGGACTACAAACACTAACTGCCGCAATCAGACATTTAATGTTTACTTAAACTAATCCTTAGTAACGATTTTGTATCGAAAACAGTTGCTAAACCAAATTTTATCAAAACCCGTACACTAGTTTAGCGTGATTGTCGGACAAACATCCACACACCAAACAAAAAAACTTTCACATCTATACATATAATAAAATCGTAGAAAAGTGCTGTCTGTACATTGAAAATAAAAATAAAAAAAATAGCCGGGGTTATTGTTATGTCGATGTCGAACCCAAAAATGTAATTAACTTTTTTTTGTCTGTTTATCTGTTTGTCTGTTTGTCTGTTTGTCTGTTTGTCTGTTTGTCTGTTTGTCTGTTTGTCTGTTTGTCTGTTTGTCTGTTTGTCTGTTTGTCTGTTTGTCTGTTTGTCTGTTTGTCTGTTTGTCTGTTTGTCTGTTTGTCTGTTTGTCTGTTTGTCTGTTTGTCTGTTTGTCTGTTTGTCTGTTTGTCTGTTTGTCTGTTTGTCTGTTTGTCTGTTTGTCTGTTTGTCTGTTTGTCTGTTTGTCTGTTTGTCTGTTTGTCTGTTTGTCTGTTTGTCTGTTTGTCTGTTTGTCTGTTTGTCTGTTTGTCTGTTTGTCTGTTTGTCTGTTTGTCTGTTTGTCTGTTTGTCTGTTTGTCTGTTTGTCTGTTTGTCTGTTTGTCTGTTTGTCTGTTTGTCTGTTTGTCTGTTTGTCTGTTTGTCTGTTTGTCTGTTTGTCTGTTTGTCTGTTTGTCTGTTTGTCTGTTTGTCTGTTTGTCTATGCGCGCTAATCTCAGAAACGGCTGATCCGAGTTGGATGCGGTTTTCACGAATATATTGTGGTATGCTTTAATTTTCATTTAGTGTTTGTTTCATGTCAATCGGTTCATAAATAAAAAAGTTATGTCAAATTAAAGAATCACGTCGAACACTATTCTATGCTTATACCAATAATCTCCGCAACTATTTGACGGATTTGGTTGAAATTTGGTACAGATATAGTTTAGAACCTTAGAAAAGACATAGGATTTGTATTTCAAAAATCAAAAAATAAAAAATAAATTTATTCCGGACATACAGCGCATGTTCAATTCCGTACTATACGAAATTGAACAATAGTGGTCCTGCTGTTTCGTATATTCTAAATTGGTTTCGTTGTATTTGTCAATTAATAATTTTATTAGTTGGGTTTTCCTGGTTTTCTGGTTAAACTATTTAACGTAGGTTTAGTTTGATATCGATTATTAGTAGTTACTGTACGGTAGTTAGTTTGTTTAATAAAATTGTAAGTCTAATTTATAAATTAATTAGATTAGATTTCGTCGTTTCTTTTAAATTATTTAGTTTAAGCTTGGTTATTATAGCATAGAGGATAGGTTGTAATATAATTTCTTTAATTGTTATAAATTCGTAATTCGTAGCTTTCTTTAGTTTTAAGTTAGTTTTCATCTTAAGTTCGGAAAGATTATAATATTTCTTTAGTTTAAGTCCGTTTTTAAACTATTTTTTCAATGCCCTAAGTGAGTATACATCTATTAAATTCAAACGCAGAGCTCATTATGTTGATTTTTGAAGAGTTCCCTGGAATATCTTCCACATCTCATTTTTGAAGAGATCCCGCGAGATCGGGAACTATGTGGTTAAAACCAAAAATTTGCCGGAAGTCACTATTCCACGCGAACGAAGTCGCGGGCAAAAGCTAGTTTATAATATTAGTGTGATTCATCGTTAATTTAAGTAGCTTCCTGACTACCGTAATTAAATTCACTTCAGTAAACGAAGTCTAACTTTAAACACTTCCATTTCCCGCACTGTATAAGTAAAGTAACCACAAACCCCGGATCACTAGCGCAATGAATAATTAGTACGTTTGATGAGCATTATGCACGAGCATAATTTCCGCGCTTAATGCTCAAAGCATTTGCTTAAATCGCTTGTGTAATGCTAATTAGATAACACACGGTCTTGCGAACATTGTGCTGGTTGTATGTACGAATTGAGAGAAAAGAATGGTATTGTTTGTAATACCTACCACAGATTCTAAAATAATATCAATAGGGTAGATGACTTTGGAATGCTTGTAGATTACTTTAAAACATTAGACATGTATTTTTTTATTTTCCTACGGATACAACTATTTTCGAAGATAAATTGGTTTGAAATATCATGCAACGATTTGATTCGTTTTATCTAAGTATTGTTTTCTTATATGGCAAAATAAAAAATACGTGTACGTACGTATATTTTCATTACCAAACTGATAAACTAAATAGATTTTTAATTTTTGATACCCTGTCATTATACCTATTAAATAAGGTAAGACTAGTATTTTAGTTTTACATGTTATTCAGTGTTTTTGGACTTCTTGTTCCATGTATGTCATCAGCAATTTATTTATCAATTACAAATACAACTGCTAATACATTTATGCAATTTTAACAAACAGAATTGTATACTATGGTAGGGACAGTTTGTCGAAAACCAAACGATATCAGCGCTGGAATTTTACGTCGATATTATCGTGAAATTTACATAGATAAGTTTTTGGATAAGTTCCAAATATTTGATTTACGTAGCTATAATTTGTAGGGTAGAATTTTGATCAAAAAATTTTAACTCGAGTTTTTAATGCAGACAATATTTTTAATGCGATAAAAAAGAACTTGACACTAACTTTAGATATATTGTTTTCATTTTTGTATGCACAATCGAATAACAATTGTATCGATTGAGAAGAAGAATCCAAAATACATGTCATTATCAAGATCAACTATTTAGTAAATAAGTATTTTTTTAAAATTGCCCCACACTATTTTCAAGTGTCGTGGGTGCGTTTAAAACATACATACACATGACACCCAGACCCTGCAGTAATTTATTTAGTACTAGCTAAATACTACAGTACGAACAACTTGTTTTAAGTTTTAAAACTGTTGGTAGGTTTGTAGGTATTTATCATTTTTATATTCACTTTTCTACTACATAAATTTAAAACTAAATATCGTGACGTTTCATTTTAAAGATCAACGTCCCTTCTTCTTTTACACACCAAACGAACCGCGAAATTATACGACGTTGCTGTTTCTTACATTTCAATTGCTATGATATTTCATCTCCCACGCAACACCCAATACCGTGAAAATGTAAACTAACATAGTATGGATCACTGAACAATATTTGGAACAGGAAATATTTTTGAATATATTACTGGTATAACATACTATTATCGCCTTTATGTCTTAAAGAAGTAGGTCGAAATTTACTTTATGTTATTGTGAGATCCACTTTTCACCAGTAAGATAATACTAATAATGTTACATGGGTTTTTTTCTAACGAGCTCCATGCCATGACTGTCCACTGTTGGACTATGGGTTTTTACATAGGAACTGGTCAGTCTCCACGATCAGCAGACGGTTTAGATATAGCGGTTCAGTTCACCAGATCAATCTTAACGTCAATGCTATTTCATTCAATATCCACGAAATACGAATGCAACGAGCAGACTGCAGCCTGCGTAGCGGGCTACCGCTAGGCAGTCGGAGAAAGCAGGAGTAGGAACGGGGTGGTTCTTAGTCAGTAAGAGTCTCAAGCTCCCTCTCACCTCGCCTAAAGCGGGAGAAGTCACTCGGCGCTAGTGTTGCATCACAAGAGTTTGATGCAACACTAGCGCCCAGTGTTCCGATTTTGCAATATCAATGTCGATCGATCGGAATTGGATTTAAGATTAAGTAGACGAGGTTCACTTCTTTATCCATAGGATCAGCAGTATCACAATTGTCAAAAATAAAGCATCTACCAGCCCCTTTAAGGAAAAAACATACAATATCTTAAATTATTGTAATATGCATCAGCATTGTACCTTTTATTTACATAAGTATGTTATTCGGGCACGCATGCTGAAAATTGGGATTCGTTGTCCCTTTCTAATATTACAAAAATAGGTGCATTAGAACGAGACGTAAAAAATTTGAATTCATTTCAAAAGTAAGTGTTTGCTATGAGTTTAGATTGAATGGGATTATGTAAATCTTGGCGTGTGTTTGTGTAACTTTAAGTTCAGTTATACTTTAAAATTATACAAAATCGTGGATTTTTTTTTAAGTATATTTTACCCTTCTATGTTTTTCTTCTATGTCGTACCATCCAGACCCGAAACAACAATTTGTGGATCACACAAAGAGTTAGAGTACTCCGTGCGGGAATTCAACCCACTACAAGCTACGCGACAGCCGGTTGCTGCCCAGCCACCGTGCAAAATGTGGAAAGATCAACATCTCTATATACAATTTAGGATTATGTAGCTTCGCTGAATAACAATAAAGTAAAGAAGTATCTAAATTTTTAAATTATTTTCCATAGGTGATTCGTACGTACGTCCGCACTATATACAAAATACAAAACAGAAAATATTATTGACAAAAATTAACACATTTGGCCCAAAAAATACAAAAGTTACGTAATAACATCATTTAGCTAAACAAAAAAAGTCCAATCTTTAAAATCAAATGGTCAAAACATTCTACAAGTTAGTGCCTTTCGTTGTAAAACGCCATATTTATTTCTAGTAAAATAATATCTGTCACATTACATGTAACAAGTTACAACACAATTTGAACAAAGTTGAAAGCAAGAAAGCTAACGCACCCGGTTCGAATATACGGAAAGTTTCGGTCATTGGTACCTAAAGCATATTTATATTAAAACTTCTATAAAATTTTCGAGACTACGTAACTTTGTTGTTTCTTCCAAAAGATATCCGTACATCGCTGAAATTAGTAACTGATTTCAAACTAAAGTATTGATTTATAACACTAATAAGTTGTAAGGAATTTCTGTTAAGAACAAACCAATTTTGGATAAAAATTTATTAAATATTTATTTTTGAAAAGAGTAACGATGGAGTTTCTTTCTCGTTTTTTTTTATTCGAACCTTAACTTTGAAACGAGCACCTAGCTTCACTGACTGACAGTCGGACGATTCAATTTGACGTTTCAAAAGTTTCTAATTTAGGATTAATTGAAATAAATGCTTTGACTTTGACTTTACTTTTGTCCATTAGTAAGCAGCACGCCTAATAAATTATGTATAAATAATATAGGGTTCGATGACAGATGCAATACATTACCGAATTTATGATAATCGAAAATACAAAATATGTAGGTTTTGAGAAATTATTTAATCGTAAAAGTTAAAAGTGCTTTTGCAACGACTCCAAAAGTGGTTGAAAATACACACTCTCTGTCTACCTCTTCAGGGATTAAAGGCGTGACGTTATACATTCTGGTTTCATGTTTAAATTAACAATAACATGTCTCCTTTATTGTACCTTTATTTAAATGAAATCATAGCAAGGCGTTCATATGAATAATGTCTTTATAACTTGACACACTGACTCGTATTCTTCTATTCCTTTTGTTTCTTTTATTACATTTTTACGTCACAATGTCTTATTTTATCTTTGTAAGGATTATGTGAATACCTTTGTTTAGATTTTTTGGACATCATTTTTCAAATAACATGACGTTATGCCCTATATGTATTCCCGCAAGGTATAAATAGGTGTATGTAGTATTAGTATAATAACCTCTCCGTTTCACCAATAACCTATGTATGTTACAATTTCCGTGTAATTGGGGGTGTAACTATTGGCTTATTAAAATATCGAGTGTAAATTCAGGCTTAAGCTTTAAGATTATTTAGACGCTTCTGACAAACGGTAAGGGAACATCGTGAAGGTATCTGGATTTCCAATTTATAATTATAAATTTGAAATCGCCAACCCGTATTGAGCAAGCGTGGTGATTCATACTCTAACCTTCTTCGTGTGAGGCTTTTGGTCAACATTGGCCACTTATAGGCTGTTGATGAAACTCGGGCTTCGTTTACTGAGTAATTTATGACGAGAGATTTGCAGCTCTCCTATTTTCAAACAATTGAGACAATGGATGATAGGTACTAACACTAGATAATAAGATTTTGTATTTTACTAACATTATTTAGATTCTTTGATAATCTAACCTAACCCAAACTTGAAAACAGACTCCTTGCTCCTTGAAAGCCACACTTTCAACTACTCAACCCACATGTAACTGAGATATCATATCATCTACATAAATCATCAATCCTCTTAAGGCACAATATCAACCAATCACAATTCGTACGTACTCATACATAAGAATTGCTTTCTCACTACACACGTATTTGGTATAAAAGCGACGACTATCCCTCATACATACTTTACTGAATAAATATTCTTTCTTTGAGGTGTTGATAGCAAACTGATCGCGTTTGTTTGCTTCATAAGAAAGAAAAAGGAATATGGTAATGTATGAAATTGGTTCAGCATTTTAAAATAATATGTGTGTATTAAGATTGCAGGTGGGGGTTTAGGGGAATGAAAAGAGCATGTTTTCGAGTTTTCCACGTACAAATAGCACATAAATAGAACTCATATTTTAACGTGAACACTTGTTGTTTGGATGTTTGTTAGTCTATCACGCTGAAACTACTAAACGGATTTTCATAAAATTAGGTATACAAACAATATATAGGTATGAGCTGACTCGAGTAAGAGGAATCTAGGGAACGAGGGAAGCCGCTGGCAGAAGCTAGTACTAAAATAAAATGGCAATCTAAAATAGTAATAAATAAATACGACTATATTTGATACTTACTGATTTAGGAGAGGAATAAAAATACTCTGAGATATTATATCATTAATAAATAATTGATAAGTAATTAATAAGTAATACGTAAATGTATTTGCCATAAATTTAAAATATTTATTTCAAAACTTGTTTTACTTTATTATTACCGTAGCATGGCAATAAAAAGTTTAGAAAGTGTCATTAAACATATAATGAATGGCCCAACACGAACAATTTTTGCATGTAATTACCGGGTGCGTGATCATTTTTGCTGATATCATACTAATATTATAAATGTGAAAGGTTGTATGTTTGTTTATTTGTTACTCTTTCACGCAAATACGGCTGAACGGATCGAGATGAAACTTGAAACAGGGGTTGGATTATGGTCTAGGATGAAACATAGGCTACTTTATGTCACGGGAACGCACGGTGAATCCACTGGTTCAGAAACCAGGGTTTTAGTATATACAAAATTCCATCACCACGCCCGCCACCACGATAAAAATTAAATTTAATTAGTAAATAAAAAAAATAATTGGACCCTTGGGAAAGTTAAGTTTGTAATCATGGGTGAATCAGAGGCTTAAATATGCGATACTAATTGTCAGTCACCCTATATATTCTATCACCAAAATACTCGTATATAATTATATGGGACTTACAACGTAAATTGTGAAAAGTCGGTGTACATTGTATTACGTGCCATAATGTACACTTCTGTCTATCATACCTATAAAAGGCGTAACGATATAAAAAAAAAAAAAAACGTTTCAGAAATTATTTCATCACGTAGCGTTTATGATAAAGAATGAAATATATTCAACGTATAATATTTTCTCAGATCAGTCGTAATTATGTCAGAAAATTGTTATTTCGATTTATAAGAGAAAATAAGACCTCATATTGATATAAGATGACTTGCAATAACGTAAATCTGAAAGTAACTTCTAGAAATGATTGTTGTAATTAAGCGTAATGGATTTTTTGATAGCACAATTATCTCGTAAGTTTTTCATTAGGGCATGTATTTAATTGGAAATAAATTAGCAAATAGAAAGAAAATCGTTAACACACATTATGTAAAGAAATTGAATCATTAAGATGTTTTTCAATGTCACTGGTATGTTTACAAGTACCATACTACATATAAAAGTAACACAACACACGTAGAAACCAACGATTTTTCTCGGAATTAAGTTCGCAAAAATGTTGTTATGTAAAAGTTACAAATGTGTAGTACTATGAAATTAATAACCACTTATGGTGCTTTTCCACCAGATATGTACTATGCTATGAAGATGTAGTAGCTAAGCTGTGAAACTATGTGACCGTTTTCACCGATACTAAGCTATGTAGCTGTGCTACGAGAATGCGTAGCTCGAATATGCGATGTATCGATAGTAGGAAAGCCATACATCGCACACATCCATTTAAAAAAAATAGATATTCAATTCGAACCAATAGTTCCAGGGATACAAACAAATAAACCGTTCAACTTTATAATATTAGTATAGACAAGTTGACATTACAATACGAGAGCTCTACGAAGCGTCCAGTTCAATGACCCTCGCTATAAATTTCCCGTTTCATATCCCACTCCATTTCTGTTTGAAATGTCGTCACTAAAAACTAAATCTTATTGTGGTCAACTTTTCGGTTCGATCCCAGCGATAACCCGATGTGTCTGGCTTGGCTCCAACTTGTGACATCGATATAAATATCATACTTTGATATCTTCTGTCTTCTGTCCTTACGTTCGTGTGTGTAATCTAAGAAGACAACGGTTTATATCCACTTTAGAATACTGCACTGCGTGTGTTTAAAATTGAATGTCACTTTGCTACGGAACGAGAAGTTTCTTACATTTTGGTGTTATTTTCTGTTAGATATGCTACTTGTCTTTCGAAATAGGTTGCAATTAATAAAAGTATTTATGCGTATAAGTACGACAAATAATAATGATAGTAGTTTAAGCATATTATTAAGAAATTACAGATTTTATTGTACTACTGTGTACAATTACAAAAAGAAAAACATTCTTTAAACGAATTTAAATCCTAAATTAATTATTATGTTATCGGCTTACTCACGCAACTGATGCCGATAACATAATAATGAATTTCAGAAAGTTATAATAGAGTTTAAATCCTTGTGTAATTTTTTCTCGTTCTTTCGAGTTAACTTGAGAACGATATTTATTCACTTAACTTATCCAAAAATCGAACTTAGTACATGGTTTTTACAAGACACAGTATTTAATTTATCTCTGTAGCCAAAACACATCGGTATTTGTAAATGAATACTCATTGATCGTCGGCCATGACAGTCGACGCTTCAGTAATAAACAGAAGACGAGTAAATGGAAATTCTCTTCCCGAACAACCTCGGAATTAATTCAATAAGATTCGGGTCACCTTTAACGTAATTAAATACCCTTAAAAGCTGTGATTATCTATCTGTAATGTAATTTGGTACTTGTTGCAAAGGAAATAGGATCGCGAGGTGGAATGCTAATGGAAATTATAGTCTTTGTTGAAAGATATTATAATGAAAAATTCAAATGAGAATATTGTTTGAAGGTACATTGATCGATTTGCTAATGAGACTTCCGAGCACGAGGCGGATCCTGTCTCGAAGTTAGATAAAAATATTATTTAAGATTTCTTAATTTTGAAATGCAGTAGTTTGAAATCTGATATTAAACAGGGTTTTTGTTTTCATTATTACAAAAGCTTAATGATATTAAAAACAATTTTATTTATGATATTCTATACCTATTTTCAACGGATAAAGCCTTCCTTGCCTAAGACTCTTACTGTTTAAAAATGGCCCTTTCTTACCCTTGCTTTTGAGCCGGAGCCCCAGTAACCCGTTACGCAGTCCGCAGCTCCGGATCGGGCATCAACCCTACTGGGGATACCTACTAGCCTACTCTTGCCAGTAGGCATTTACTTCTCTAGTCGGTTATTGAGTACCTAATACTACTTTATTCAAGACTTCAAGTTCATCTAGGGGCCTGAAACATTCATTATAAAATAATTCACTCAAAACCAAACTCTACGAGATATAGCTACAGAGTATCTTTTTCAAAAAAAAAAAATCTGTGTAGTCATGTGCACTCGGCAATAGCACTCAGCTTATCTTAATTACAGACGAGAGGTTTGTCGCTGTATCTAATCTGCTGTACCATCGTGAGTCATTAAGGCCTCGACGTTGGCGAGTCCATTATGTGGGCGAGTCCATTATGATTATACACAGGCTTTAAATGTCGCTAGCATTTAGAGTTCATAATAATTTCTTTTTTGTTATTTCATGAAGATTTTCAAGGCCATCAAAGTAATAGGGCGTTTTTAAATAATTTGAAAATAAATTGAAGTTTTTTTAATGTTGATTATTATGTTCTATTATGTTTGTCTTTCTCAAAGAATAATATTGAAAAGTAGACAAATACATATCTACACGTATCACTAAAAATAAGCTTGTTCAGTTATTCAATTGTAAACTAAGCAAGCTTTGTAAGCCTTTACAAAAAAATTTGCCTTTAAAAAGACTTAAACTAAAAAAGCCAATCCTATTCCGCTTTTAGGCTTTCAAAGCTGTCTCATGAATAACAAAACAAAAAGTCTATCCACTCAATATGAGCTAAAACCAGAAGGTTTCACTACAGATAGAATACAAAATGCATCGAGTATTTTCTGTGGACTAAAATGCCTTTCCTGTGGACATCCCTGCAGAGAGCTCTAGATCCGATATATTGTTTGCCCGAGTACTTTGAATAATCTGTATTGCCAGTTTACAGGTACACTCTTCTCTTTCAAAATTGAAAAAGGTTTACTGAAAGTCTGTCATACAAATTGGAACTTTGATTGCTTTGTAAAAGAATATTGATTTGTGTGTTAGTTGAATGAATGAGGTAATCTGTATGGTTATAAGTACTTAATTCTTTTTAGAGATGGAACATATTCAATAAGATAATGTTAGCGCTACCTGTTTGTCTAATTGCTACACATATAAATCCTGTTTAAATTGTTATTTATTATGCATCTCTTTAAATGAAGTCCGAAATGATAATTTTAGTTTAAAAATATTTATATATAAACCAAAAGCATCTAGCCTCAAGTCAGCAATTCCAAAAGCGTTCTCGTAACACTTGAAGGTCTATTTTCCCTCATAAAGTAACTTCAGACCCTCCACAGGCCCTCACATTTTATTACTCTGGCCCTCTCGAGGGTCTGAGATTAGCACCGTCACTGTACCTTTTGGTTCCGAGACTCATAAACTCTCCTTGGTCATGCTCAGTCATTTTCAGGTTAGCTTTCCTATCTTATCTTATCTTATCTTAGGCATTTCTGATATATAACATTATATGTTAGTGTTAAAGTGACATTTTGTGTACCTACACGAGACAAAAACATTTTGAAGTTATAAAACCTAATTTTGTGGATATGTAGAGACTATAAAATATGAGTTTGTTCGCAAGTGCGACTGCCGGGCTAGTGGTCTCGGGTTCGATTCCCGGATTGGGCAAAGTAGTCTTGGGCTTGTTTCAGTTTTTCAAAAATTTCTCAGTAGTAGCACGGAGTTTAGAATTGTGCCTAGTATATGGCAATAATAATCACTCCCTAATACGTGAGACGTAACATAAATGGTGAAAAGTGGGTGTACATTGTACAGTGCACCTCTGCCTACCCCTTCTAGGATAAAAGGCGTGACGTTGCGACGTTCATCACTGTGGCATGTAAAACATAGTACAATTTCGAAGAAAACTTACGAACATCCACATCCATTTATATGAAATCTGACATAATCTAAATAGCATCTACAACTTTCCACAAACTCAGCATAAAGTAAAAGTGATTTCCAAGTAAATTTGTTTGCTGCTCAATTTGTTCATATTATTTCATGCTGAGCAAAACATCCTCAAGACGAAGTTTTTTTGGATGATGAATATGGGTTTGTGAATGTCAAAATCTTTGTGTCCACAGGAGCATCGGGGAGCAGGGCGATTTCAAAGATTGGTCTACTTCATCATCAGTACAGGTTAGAAGAAATAATTTGTATCTGATAATAATTGCGACAAGCCCGTCACAACTCCTAAATCCGCTGTAACTTTTGTTAGCCAGGATCTACAATAGATACAACCATGAAAATACTGAAATACTGAAGACCGCGTTTCAAGGACACGAGCAACTTCTCCGTCTGTCTTGGATCTCGCAACGAAATAAATCAGAAGATATTATTAGAGCGAGAACAAAAAAATAAAAAATAAAATACGTATATGTATAGATAGAAGTCTCCAAAAGTCTAGACAAGAATAATATAGAATTTTACATATTATAAAGACGAAAATTCACTCCGACAAACTGTTCATGCGAACATTGAAAGAAGGCGTTGCGTCTACGCGTATTAGCATAATATCACAGCCGGTTACCTCTGCCGTAAGATGTAGCGACTAAAAGCACTATCGTGTTCAACTTAAAGGTCTAATTTGCATATTGTTTAAATACCGTCAGTTGACTGAGTCAGCGTCTAGAATTCTCGAGGTTGCCGCAACGTGACCTCAAACGTTGCTTGCGCGCAAAATGTTAATACTGGCCGGAGATCTTAAGATACCGCGGCTACATCATAAATTACCATCATCTGTGCTTCTGCCAAGGGAAGAGAGAGAGAGCTCAGTTTTTGCAAATTTCTTTTATGATTTTAGGCAACCTGTCTCGCCAGTCGAGTGCTCAGCAAAGGATCTTGGTATATTCCCAATATTGATTCTCATTTTTGGGTCGAATCGCGGATGGTTCCAGTGTACGTTATTAGGCACGTTCTCTACAATTTACATAACATACACTACTGGTCGCCATTGACATTACTGCGCGTCTGCCTACCCGTACAATGGTTAATAGAAACTAAAAACTTCGCTAATGTTATTTTACCAGCCTATTCGAACTGATTCGATAAAAACTAGAAATTTAGATAATGTTACTCACGTTACTGTTTGAACATGCTGGTCATGAATATGAGCCTCTAGCATGGCTTGAAACTAGTCGAGTTCCTATTTGAATAGTTACGTGACTAAAGCATAATAATATAATAATTATTGTTAAGTAATAAGAATTAAATCTCCGAAACCCTTACATCAGCAGGAATTAATTAAATTGGACCCAGACGGACATTGTCATCAGCAGACGCGCGAAAATGGACCACTAGACTGAAAACTTATTTTATAAAGGTTCGTCTCCACACAGTACATTTAAAATATTTATAGAAATACATTACTGCTATTCCAACGTTTCGTACAAGGCGATATTTCGTAGATTCATATAATATTCAAATCGCGCAGTCAGCCGCTGTGCCGCGTACGTTATTGTATACCGTTCTAGCGCCCCCAGAGCGAACGCTATCACGAATGGAAATATATGAGACCAGAAATATAAATATAATGCTCGGTAACGTTTTTAAAAGCAATAAATAATCATTGTATTTTGAAAATTTTCTTGAATTTTCGTGCATGTGGCTCCTTGGTAGATACTAGCTACTGCTAGTTACCTACTATCTACATAAAAAAAAAACAATTATAGTTAATAATAAGAACAAGTCAAAAGTAAGCTTGTGGTAGGCGGTCCTTCGTAACTAATGATAATAATATATGTACTGAACATTTTAAATCAAAACAGATCACTTTAGTGCATCCATAGTTGAATTAATTTAATTTCAATTTAGTTGAAGACACTTGAGTATAAGTTGTAAAGACTTTTTTATGAGCGAAGGAGCACGTGTATTGCCTGATAGTAAGCGATTAGTGCCTCACAATTCCCATGAACAACCGTAACAGTTAGATAGCAATCTGAAAGGAACTAAAACATGACAATAATTAAGAAAGTGCCAATAAAAACACAGTGTAAGTACATTATTATAAAAATAGGTAACATACAATATATTAAGAAATAACTGTTTGGTATTTAATTAGCTACTAGCAACGTCAAGTAAATAGTAAGGTTCGGTAGCTTAAGGGTGCTTTCTCCATCAGAAATGTACTATGTAACTTTACTACGAAGATATAATAGCTAAGCTATGAAACTATGAAACCATTTTCACTGATATCTAAGCTATGTAGGAAAGCTAACCATCACAGCATCAAAACACACATACCATAGCACGCATCTTTCCATATAAAAAAATATAGCTTAGCTGAGTCTGTTTCCACCAGTGCTAAGCTATGTGTACCAATGAATATGATTGGTGGAAGCCAAACGTATCAACAGCAACGTAGCATAGCACATCTCTGGTGGAAAAGCACACTAATACGTCTAACATCTCTACACACATATGACGTACAAGTAGGCACCTATCTATATACATACATGACCTAGTATTTAGTATCAGCAAATCTCTCGAAGCTGTGAGCTTACCTATTATTTACAAACGAATAGTTCTGGCCTTTATTTCATTGCGACCTTTGCTCCAAATGTTTTCCAAAGAAAACATAGTCTGGGATTAGAATTACAAGAAAAAGGTAAGACTAAGGCCTTTTCTTTTACGAGAAACCTAGATCTGTAACTGAACAAGTAATTAGACCTATTTTTGGAATTAAACCGACGTGTATTCTAAGAATAACGTCTGTATCAATGTTTTAATCGGTTTTTGTTTATTACTAAGAACTGTGTGAATGATATTTTTTATCTCTTTGCTGAATAGAAAACTATTTTTTATTACTAGTCTTTTTTTTTGAGGGGCGAAAATCATTCAATGACTTGACCCACCTTGGGCGAGGTGAGAGAGAGTGTCAGAATCTTACAGATAAAATATAAATGAAAAATGGACTTATACTTCAAGAACATATTTATTAACTTTGAGCAACTCGTAACCTAATACAGAAAAATGCGATGACAGTTAGAGAGAGAGAGAGAGAGAGAGAGAGAGAGAGAGCTATATGTCTGTCTCATTCACACCTAGACCATATTACATAGCACCTTAATAACTTTTTATAACACTTACTGACTAAAAACCACCTCGTTCTTACTCCAGCTTTTCGAGCCGGAGCCCCTGTAGAACTAGTTGGTGCTAGGCAGTCCGCAGCTCTGTAGTAGTTAGTCTACTTTTCTAGTAAGACTGAATATTACTTGTGTTGAGTGCTGGCTAAATATTTATTTGTAATTTATGTAGAAAAAGGTAATTTTTGTCAATGACATTTTTTGGTGAAATTAAATTAATAAAACGTCTTAATAATTAAACATGATTAATTAATTAAACATCTCAGATAGGTAAGATCATTCTGAAGATGTTATTAGTTTATATTAATTCATTACCAAACTTTTGATAAAAGCATGACAATGCTTTAATTCTTTTTATTCCTCATTTACAAAACTGCAACTTTATTTGCCCTAATAAACTACGAAGGGAGATTTGGTTGATTTATTTTTTATTATTTTCCGCCGACGACAGTGCACTCGGCTGGCGTCTAGCCAAACTACAGTTTTATACAATCAGCTCTAGCACTCGCGATGCCTCGTGACAGACATGTAGATGTACTCAATCATTCACTAGCTTGCTTCTTCTTCTCATTCGTATCACTCTTGACAGAGTGGTCGTGGTCAACATGTAGTGTCTGTGGGTTGTGTGGCAGATATTGCTCGCCTCACGATGTCCCGCCATCGCTCCCTGTTGGTGGTCAATCTGGTGCACTCGTGCACGGGGTTACCAACCATTGCCTTGACTTGATCGGTCCATCGCATTGGAGATCGTCCACGCGGTCTAGAGCCCTCCACTTTGCCTTGGACAACAAGGCGATCCAAGGAGTCGTTGTCTCGCCTTGAAATGTGCCCAAACAGTTTGAGAATGCGACTTTGCACTAAAGCTGACAGACGCTGTTTTATGCCAAGTTCTTGCAGTATGGAGGCATTAGTCCGGAATTCTGAATTCATTACTTGCTTGCTTAGCTGACGATTTATTTAGCCATTTTTTCGAAATTTAAGATTTATGTCAGGTAAAGAAGCAAAGAATATATATTTTATAACTATAATCGAAGCGTAATTATTTCATGTTTTTTTGAATCGTAATAACCTAATCGTAGGTATTTCTAATACACGATAAACAGTGACAAAATGTAATGGAAGAATTACGATAAAGCCATTACAATGAAGTAAAAATTACAAAGAAAAAGTAAACTTTAATGGCATCTTGCTGATGTTTAATAAATGGTGGCCAGTACGTAAATACGTTTAACTTAAAACGTTTACTACAATGCTTAAAAGTAATTCATAAAAAAAAATATTTATCTATACTATACAACTTATAAAACCTTCATGAAGTTTAATAATACTAAAAACTGGCACATTTCAGCGAAAAATAACACAATAGCCATATACACAAAAAAGAAACAAAGTAAATAAAAAAGAAAACTTAATGGCATCTTGATATTTTTTAAAATGAAATAGCCAGCATTTTATCTGTACCAAAAAGAGGTTGCAATTTTATTGTTGTAAACTAAAACCTCTTTACTTCGAAATCATCTTGTACGAACTAAATACAATTACAAAATTGTGTGTCCAAAGAAAATATCTTTTTTTTTTGTACAATTCTAGCACCTTTTGTAGGCCAAGGGTCGAAATGACTAATCCGGAGCTGCGGACTACCTAGCGGGTTTACCGGGGCTCCGGCTCGAAAAGCAGGAGTAGGAACGGGGTGGTTTTTAGTCAGTCAAAGTCTGTCACTCCCTTTCGCCTCGCCCAAAGCGAAAGAAGTCATTAGATGATTTTCCCTTAAAAAAACTACAATTGTGTTCACACGACAACCTAACCTTATTAAAGGTAGCTAATTCGGATTCTTCCTTCTAGAAGTTAATGCTATATAAAGTTATATATAATGCCGTAACTTTATCTTCATATCATTATTAAATATAGTATGTTATTTCTACATCCACGGAGGAAACTTTCCTTGTTAAAAGTTACTTACGTAAGTAGTTCAGTTCCTATGTATTCAAGTCTTCTTTTGATGTTGTTACTATACAAAACTATGCGGATTTGAATGACCTCATTTTGTGAAAGCGTTAAGATATGCTGATGAATATTATGGTATAATGACTGCCTCGTTGGTCGAGTGGTCGCAAGTGCGAGTGCCGGACAAGGGGTCTCGGGTTCGATTTCCGGGTCGGGCGAAGTATTACTGGGCTTTTTTCGAAAAATATCTCAGTAGTAGCATGGAGTCTAGAATTGTGCTCAGTATTTGGTTATAGGCTCAGCACACATTACATGGGACTTATAAAAATGGTGAAAAGTGGGTGTAAGCGTTCGGCGCTTTGATTGGTTGGTTCATTCGCGTCGACCAATTAAAGCGTCGAACGCGGTGTCATTTCGTTTTCATTCAACGTAAAGCAAACTCATACTCAGTACTGTAGTCAGTAAGTACATAAATGTTAGAAATAAAAATAATAGAACATTATATCTACAAAGCTGTTCTACTTAAACCAGTTGACTATTCATTTCAATACAGTTTCTCATGTAACTTGGACTTTATTATGCAATCCTTTCATCCACGACCTCTATTTACTTCACCACACTTGAATTTAAGTATGAAATATAATGTAATATGCTGAAACGACAGTAATATACTAGTTGAGAACTGGTAAAGTAATTACTTTCATAAAATAAATGTTTTATGCTTGGAAGCAGTCAGTTTTTGTATTAGTACGTTACTATTAGGGTAAAGGGTTTTTAGGGGATAATGTACTCTTTTTAGGTAAGTAGGTACCTACGTTTTTAGGAACTAACCTAAAAAGGGTACATTGATTGTTTTGATATTCATAATAGGTAAGAAAACAATTTATGTAATGTAATATTTTATAAGTTTAAGACGTGATATAGTAAGGCACCGAATAAAAAAAAACCTAAAAATATTGGTATACAAATAATTATAAGTTTTTAGGATTAAAAAGAAGGTTATATTTTATAAAATCATAAACCTCTGGCCTATATAAAATGACAATGACATAAACACTGTTTATTCTTAAAAAATTAAATAAAATTATATGTCATCTCACAATATTTTCTTGGACAAAAAATGGACAGGTTTTAATGTGAGTGAAAATATTTAAAAAATAATGTGTATTTGATACAACATTATTATTTACTTAACTAGACAAAGATTAAAACTTTTAATCAGTACCTAAATACAAGTAAAGCTTATTTTTAAGTAACAAAAAGAAATTTAGCACTGGTCATTAGAGCAAAAAAAGAACATTAGATGCCATTAAGTTTTACCTCTATATTTCTTAAAATATGTTTCAATTTTATAGTTCATAATTTTTTCTAGCCATTGAAAGGTCTTTTCGAATAAATACTTTTTCTTTCTATTTTACTAGTACTATTTCAGACATATTGTTTTCTTATTTTATTTTAAAGATGACATTATTTGTTAACATATCTATTAACAGTGGTAGAGCTTGTAACACAATTATTGTTAATACAGAAAGCCAGTAAGCATAGCAATAATATTGAATGGTGTTACGTACCAATTGCAATGGCGAGTTTAGCAAATAAAACGGGCTAGAAGCGGACCAGTGCAGTATGATGCCATTCAATGACTGGGTAACTGTTATGTGACTGCATCGCCTAATGGAATAGCATCCTACTATTCAATTCATTCATCCAATTTTGTCCTACAAATTCAGTTATAAATATTTTATTTTTGTCAATGTTTTAATGTAAATAGAACTAAATTCTAAATACGTAATTCAAATAATGAATAATTTATGAATAAATACTACTCAAACATTAAATGAAAAACATGTCAAAAATATTCAATGTTTATTCAATGTTTTCCCTAATATTTTATAGTTACTCTAACTGAACATAAATAATGAAATGAAAATAACTAATACATAATGAAATTAAATGAATTTACTTTGTAAACAGGCTACAAAAGAGCACTTTTACACGTCAAAATGATTATAAAAAATATAGATAAGTCCTATAATTATTATGTAAACAGTGCAGCTAAAGGCGAATTATTTTGCCACAGGAAAGTGAGTATTTATAATTCACCCTCTATATTGGTAGTACCTAGATCATAACATCAGTTGCGAGAATCTATTATGATTTCTCGGAAAATGTTCTTCAACAATAAACATCGTGGAAATAGGAAACAACAGGTACAATTACTTATAGTAAGCCATCTTTTAATTTATTACACAGTTATTATAATAACTTCTTGATTCCGGATTACTTAGGATTGTTACTAAGGAAATATGTTTTTTGTCTTAAGTAAGAGATAAATCACAATTTAATCAAAGTTACATTATTTTTATACATTAATATTCTATTTATTTACTTACTTGTTTTAGTTGTTTGCTTTTTTGAACGCAATTTTCGAAACTATTCGTCCGAATTGAATTATTATTTTTGTGTTAGATAATCCATTTATGGAGGCTATAAAACATCACGTTACGATCAATAGGAGTCGAGCAGACCGCCAAAAAAAAACTCAGCACTATTTCTTTTTTTTAATCCTTTGATTTTCTCCTGTGTCTTGAGTGCGTTTACAAACATACATATAAGTTCACATACACATGACACCCATACCTGAAACAATAATATGTCAATCACACAATGAGTTGCTCCGTGCAGAAATCGAACCCGCCCGCGTTGACCAGGCACCGCGCCAACCATGCAGTCGTTTACTAATAGATTTGCCAGTTCAAAATATTAAGTATAAAAAATATCAATATCATTTCATTCACCTAAATCGGTATAAACACGGTTCAAAGAGTGTGAATAAGGTAGTATTAGGTACTTATTACCTCCTTACCCAATAAA